>NC_141367.1:11882604-12105690 GCF_963921425.1 Dryas octopetala | reverse complement strand
TACTTTATATGTTGGGCTCCGGGTTTCACTTTCTTTATTTTAAAATACTTGATGTAACGATGTGTATTGATAATCGGACACGATACTCGAATCTGGCCGGGTTCAGTACATTCTTGTAAGTACTGATTATTTCATATTAATTATTATCGATCAGAAATAATTTGATCATGCCCAAAATGAGTGGAACAAAGGCCAACTGATCGAAGCCAAGGTGGTAATTAAGGTTGCTTAATTGATACATGACTGATGAGGTACAAGTCCTTTCTTCAATTCCCATTAACTAGAGAACATTGAAAAGCATTTCCCATGAAGTTTTTAATTTTTTTTTATAAATAAACTTAGAATTAATTGTGTGAATGATTGAACTTTAGTAGACATTGTGCAGAAGCAGGAGGAGCCAGCCATTGTAGCAGCAGGAGGAGCCAGCCATTGTGCAGCAACAGCAGGAGCAGCAGGTGTTGTAGCTTCAAGATTCCTTGTAAGGGAGTTGAAGCCATTACACATAACATATATGAAGGTTGCAGCCATTGCTTGATGTCGAGAAAGTACAATTCTATTGATCTTTAACTATTTGATGTAACAATTCAATGAAACGATTATCGTAATATATGAACCATTAATTATATTACTAATTGATAGCATGCATCTGTTGGTTTGCAATTGCATGAGCCAAAGTTAGGAACAATGTCTAGAATAATATTGAAGCCTTGTTTCATTGCATAAGTAGTTTCATTTTTACACTCACTACTCACTAGTCAGCACCAAACCCTACATTTTTGCTTCTCCAGCTCAATAACTTTGTTCAAATATCCCTGGTATGCATACTGAACATGATCATGAATAAATTAAGTGAGCGTAGCATTAATTGTTAATTCTGCTCAACTGAGAAAAGTTGTTA
The DNA here is from genome assembly GCF_963921425.1 of Dryas octopetala. Taxonomy (NCBI): domain Eukaryota; kingdom Viridiplantae; phylum Streptophyta; class Magnoliopsida; order Rosales; family Rosaceae; genus Dryas; species Dryas octopetala. Next base: position 12,104,792 of record NC_141367.1, on the reverse strand, counting down.
CATAATAGCTAGCCTACAATTCATGTTCTGATATAACTTGTGTAAAAGATAAAAGTGACATGATGCATATATTGATCCTTTAATTGCATTTGGCAAGTATGCTGCATAAAATTATTGAATAAAGCTGATCGAGTGTCTGACAATGAAACTTATTGGCATGCGTACGTATACATATGTATTGAAGCGTGGCCTGTTGGCCTTACCTATGCATCTAATTAAGATCATAATCATAGGCTATCTGCATGTGCATTCCTCATTTATCTTTGCGCCTGCGTGACTACGTCTTTTGGTGATCTTTAATTACTCTTTAAGCACTCTTAACCATAGTTAGTAAATTTGCATATTATAAGTGTACGTACGTAATTTTTTTAAGAAAAACTTTCGTTTCCGTATTTTTCAAAAAATATAGAAAAAAAATGCGCATTTTTCAATCCAAACATATATATAGACGTATTTTTCAATGATACGCATATCAATCTCATACTAACACATATTATTCCCATATTATCACAAATTATTCTGTATTTTTCACGTATTATGTCACCGTGTAGTCTGTCTACATGGGTTTGTTATGTCACCGTCAATGCTTCGAACATCATTTTCTACAAAGTTTTGTTACATATTTTACTGTTCTTGCCCTTGTTCATTTCTGCTTTTTTTTCTGCTTTCCAGCACAAATCTCTTCCACAACAACCAAAACTAGAGCAGCTGGAGAAGCTGAAAATGTTAAAGAACATGTTGGAGCGCCTCATAGCAGACTTACAGATTTCAAAAAGTAACATTTGCCCTGGTTTTAAAGAGAAATTGGGTTCCTACAAGAAGCAGATAGTAAATTTTATTAATACAAATAGACCCAGGGAGCCAGTCTCTTCTCTTCAGCAAGGGCAGCTCCCCCCATCTCATTGCACTCCATGCAGCAGTCACAATCTCAAAAGACTGAGGTGCAGTCTCATGAAAATCAAATGAACCCTCAATTGCAATCAATGAACTTACAAGGTTCTGTGGCAACAATGCACCAGAAAAATTTGACCAGCTTGCAGCAAAATCCTGTGTCTTTATCTGGGGTTTCAATAGCACAGCAGAACATGATGAATTCCTCGCAGCCTAATATGGATTCATTACAAGGGAATTCACTGGACTCAATGCAGCAGGTTGCTGTTGGTTCTCTCCAACAAAATCCTCTCAGTGCTCCACAATGTATGCATATGCACTAAATTAGGCAAGCATAGAAATTAAACACTTTTAAAATGCTTGTCCAGATTCCATATGTAGGTAATTCTCACAACTGGTCACGTAACACCACAAGTTTTAAAACGTCAAATTCTCTGAGGAAAAAAACAAAAAAAACCACAAGACGCTTCAATTGTAAATTAAGGGTGGTTTCCAAGACGCACCAAAGGATCAATATTTGTAAATGGACCTTCCCACCTTCCTGTAGTAGGGAGGCAAATACCATCTTACGGAAACCAAAGCCAATAACAACCGCCCAAGGCAGTGCTTTTTAATAATATTTGCACAAAAATTTCTGATAGAAGTATAAAATCCAGAGGCATCATCAGAAATGGGGCTTCTTTTTCTTAGTTAAATTTATTTTAATTCTAGTTTACATGACAATTGCAAATGACCATGACATCCTTCATAATTAGTTTTCTACCTGGTAAAACATATGACAGTGATGGAGTTCATTATGTTCACCAACTTAACTTGGTAGGCATTGTACAATAATTCAAGGTCAGAGAATCACAATGCACAATGTGAGTATCAAGAGCAGAACAGGAAAAAAAAATTCAATATACACAAAAAATCTAACAATCATGACCCCTGAAACTAAAAATTCTCACAAAGCATATAGTAAAGACAACACTGAGTCATAGAATCAGGAGAAGTGTATACCAGCCTCGTTGAATTTCAAAAGCAAGAGTAAGAAATCCTGTAAGGAGAGTGTGGAAGACATGTTGCCTTCAAAACCTTTCTTCTTCAACAACCTCAAAACCTTTTCTTTGAACTCAGATACCTCCTCTTGTGCATTACTATCCTCCACCTCCATTCCATCATCATGATCATCATCATCATCATCATTATCCATGTCCATGTCCATGTCCATGTCCTCGTCGTTAGTATCCTCCATGGCACCCTTTTGGGCTGGTTTGAGATTAAGCGCCTGCACAGTCTTATAATTCTTCTCGAGCAACTTGACACCATTTTTCTGCCTTTTTTTTAATTGAACCAAGTGTTTTGTTCTTTCTATTGAAACAAATTTGCAAAAAGCCATCCCACTCCTTCAGATTCACTTCCTCACGCTTTTTCTTGGGCTCAATTCGAACCACAGAGGAATCTACCACTGGCGGAGGCTGAAAATTGTTCCTTCCAACATTGAGGAGGTGGGAGACTCGAGCCAGGAGTTGGGTGTTAACTGTGAGTCGACTGTAGAGCTTGTCACCAGGCTAGGCAACCAGTCTCATTGCAAATTCCCTATGGAACATTATAATGACACATCTGAAAGCAGGCTGGTGATTCAATAGCTTGAAGGTGAGGGGAGATTTGATAAGGGATGTTTGCCACACATATATCAAAATAGGGAAGCTCAGTCTTGAGCACATCTCCCTGAATCACCTGTGGAAATAGCACACCAACAACGCATTCATATTGCTACAACAAAATTACTTGTTTGCATTGTTTCTAATTTGTCATATTCACTAAAACGCTAATCACAATCACTCCCTTAAAAGGGCTTCGAAAATTACTAATGCCCAATTCATCTCAATGCTCGATAAATGAAATTTAAAAAAACAAAACAAAAAACACAAAATTTAAAAAAAAAAAAAAAAAAAAAAAAAAGCACGAAAAGCCCGTACCTGCAAACGGTTGGAGTATGGAGTCCCCTGAAATCGTCTATGAAGCTCGAGAACCATGCGACTGTCAATCTCAACAGCACCAGGACCAGCTTCTAGAAGCTTCTTGGTGAGGTTACCAGTACCAGGACCAATCTCTAGGATGACATCAGTGCTCTTGATCCCTGACTTGTGGACTATGGAGTCCACCAGCAATGGGTTCTTCAGGATGTGCTGACCTTTAGACTTGTGGAAGGATATGCCTCGGAATTCTTATAGGAATTCAAATTTTGTTTCTTCCATATCTTAAGTTCTATAGCTCGGGTCGATGATCCGTTTTCGATCACGTGATTGTAGTGACGAGCTCTTCGATTCTAGAGGGGTAAATGCTAGGTAATTTTGAAGTTTTTAAAGGGTCATCTTTCAAGCTACACAGGTCATCTGTCAAAATTTTGTTAGATTGATATTTTGTTAATTAGACTTCTTAATGCTTTATAAAAGTATTACCAAGAAGGTCTTCACTCTTCAGTCAGGTAATCTTGCCAGCCCAACTTATTTAATTAAATTACTGTTTATTTAAGTTGATGTCATTATCGAAACACTGCCTAACTTCATTTTATAAAATTAATTTAAGGGATTAATGCCATTTTGCTCCCCAGACTATGACACTTGTATCAGTTTGCTCCCCAGACTATTAATTTAGAAAAATAAGGACCTTGACTTTGTCAATTTAGCCAATTTAGGATATTCCGTCAACTTATACAATTTCCGTCTAAAATTCCGTTTGTGCAGAACCACGTGCTTTTCACATGAGTTCATTCTTTAGGACAAAATGGTCTTTTCCCTTCCATTGAGACCTGACCATGTTCCCTCCTTTATTTCCCTCCTGAACTGAACCTAGGGATTGTTCATTGGTTAGTAATTGAGGCCACATAATACGAATAGTCTACTGCTTCAGAAAGAAAGGGTTTGTCGGTTCTCAAGCTTGGAGAATCTTCTACGTGGAAAGCTTCTGAAGATGCCCATCAAGTTGAGGGACAAAGGTGAAGCTCCACTGTATTGTAAGTTCCCACTTTTCTCTTTTTGTTATTGTTTGGTTGGGGGCTGCAGATAAATTTGACCATAAAATTGTCATGGTTGCTTTTAAAATCAATATTTCGACTTGTTCTGCTTTTAAAATCATGGTAACTTTAAAATCATGGTTGCTTTAAAATCAATATTTCGACTTGGTTGGGGGCTGCAGATATAGCAGAGAGATGAATAAACAATTATTCCTTTGCATTATTAAATGATATATATATTATATTGGTTTAATATATGCTAGCTAAATCTGTACCAATGAATAGAAGTCGCCAGAAATTATAATAGTTAATTAGGTGCTTCAGTAGATTTTTATAATAATCAAGAATATATATATATATATGCAGTAGATTGTCTCAGTATACTTGTGTTGACTACTTCTTTTGGTTAAATGTTGCAGCTGATCCAGATAAATTCTCTTTTGAATTGCATTTTGGTGGTGAATTTATTAGTAATAGCTTATACAATGGGGGTAAAGTCAAATGGGCTGATAATATGAATGTTGACTATGTGGCATTGGTAGACTTGTTTGATTTTTCTGACCAACTTGGGTACAAAGGGGAAGAAGTAGAGTATTATATGTCACACCCAATAAAGGGTATGGTGCATGTGACTAGTGATAAAACACTGCTTGAGTGCATTAGTTTCACTATCCATAGTGGCAGAGTTGTGGTCTATATTAAGCCAATTACTACTGAGGATACAGATGATGCTGTGGAAAAGGATGATGATGATGCTGTGGAAAAGGATGATGATTTTGTGGATAGTGATTATGAGCAAGATAATCACAAAGAGGATGATGAGTTGTTCAATAAGTATGTTGATGCTGAAGAAGATGCAGAAGCAGATGATGAGTCTGAAGATGAAGATGCTGATATGGGAATAGGTGAAGCTTTGGGACTAGGAAAGGGTAAGCCTATTGAATCTGACTCTGATGGATTTGATAGCTTGGATGAGTGTGGATCTGATGAAAATGCTGTGAGAAATAGGCCGCCCAAGAAAAAACTTCCTAAATTGAGAGTGTGGAGAAGGGAAACTGACTTAAGGAATCCAAAGTTGGAGTTGGGATTAACATTTCCTAGTAAGGAAGAATGTACAGAGGCCATAAGAGAGTATGGCATTAAGATAGGTAAGCAGATTAAGTTCATAAGGAATGACCCTAGGAGAGTTAGGGTGAAGTGTGAAGGTGCTTGTGAAGGTGGCAGTTGTCCTTGGTTGGTGTATGCATGTAGACAAAGAAGGTCTACAACATTTGTGATTAGAACCTTCAAAAAAAGGCATGTATGTTCAAGGGAGCAGCGTAGCAAGTTTGCAACTGCCAGTTGGCTAGCGAATAGATATGATGAAGAATTGAGGATGAATCCCAAGTGGAAAGTGGGGGACTTCGTGGAGACTGTGAGGAAAAATTACAGTATTGACGTTACTAGGAATCAAGTGTATAAAGCAAAGAGGAAAGCTAAAACAAGAATCATGGGCAGCATTGAAGAACAATATGCTAGACTTTGGGATTATGCTGAAGAGCTCAAGAGACAAAATCCACAAAGCACTGTTGTGATCCAGACAGAGTTAAGAGGTGAGGATCCTATTTTTCAGAGAATGTATATATGTTTCCAAGCTTGTAAAATGGGTTTGATTGAGGGTTGCAGGCCTTTTGTTGGTTTTGACGGCTGCCATATTAAGGGTCCACACCCAGGTCAGCTTCTAACTGCCATTGGCATTGATGCCAATAATAGCATTTTCCCAGTAGCATATGCTATTGTGGAAGTTGAAAATACAGATTCATGGACTTGGTTCTTGAGACAATTCAAAGATTATGTGGGGATAGAAAATGGAGGTGGTTGGGTATTCATGACAGATAAACAAAAGGGCTTAGGGAATGCCATTGAGAATCTGATGCCATATGCAGAACACAGACATTGTGTTCGGCACCTACATAATAATTTCAAAATTGCAGGTCATGTAGGGCTTGGATTGAAACAAAGGTTGTGGGCTGCAGCAAGGGCAACCACCAACCAAGTGTGGCAGGTTGAAATGGATAAATTGGAGAAAGAATCTGAAAGGGCATACATTTGGTTGAAAGATAGGCCAGCATCTCATTGGAGTAGGTCATATTTTTCTATTGATCCAAAGTGTGATATACTACTTAATAACTTGTGTGAGTCATTTAATTCTGTAATATTGAATGCAAGGGATAAACCAGTGTTGACAATGCTTGAGATGATCAGATCCTACTTGATGCTAAGGATGTCAAGGCAAAGAGAGGCTCAATGGACACAACCTGTTGGACCAAAGATTCATTCCATTGTTGAGAAGAACATAGAGAAAAGTGGCAATTGTATTGCTAGTTTTGCTGGTGCAGGGAAATATCAGATTTTACACATTAATGGAGGTCAGTTTGTGGTTGACTTGGAGAGACAAACATGCACATGTAGGAGATGGGATCTATGTGGTATCCCTTGTCCACATGCAATGGCAGCAATCGCTAGGAGAGAGCATAACCCAATTAGATATGTGCATCCTTATTATAAGAGAGACGCATATGATAGAACTTATTCTCATTATATATCACCAATGCCTAGTCCAGAGTATTGGATCAGAACTGAGCATAGGGCCATCAAGCCACCTATTTATCACAATCAACCAGGAAGGCCCAAGAGGGTGCGGGTTAAAGAGCCTGATGAGCAAGTGTCGCTTCCAGGTCGAAAAGCAACAAAGCTGGGGAGATGTTTTGTGAAGCTAGCATGTGGAGTTTGTGGCCAAGAAGGTCATAATGCAAGAACATGTGCAAAAAAAGGAGCAGGCAGTAGCAGTACCAATGCCCAATCCTCATCTCAAGTATTACATGTTTGTGCATTGTGTTCTATATGTTTTTGTAACCATGATGTGATCTCTTATATAAATTCCATTTTAATACTATAAGGAGATCTTGATTTATTAAGTATGAATTCCACTATGATAGATAAGTTTTATGGTTTTGGGCAGGCTGAAACTCAAACTCAAAGACAGAGGCAATCAAGGAAAAAAAAATCAACTGAAGGTCAAGCACAAAGACAACCGAGTGAGAGACAAGAAAATGCTAGGAAATCAAGGGAGAACCAAGCAAGCAAGTCTAAGGCTCCATCTACAACTACAAATGGCAATTCCCAACCTTTGCCTCCAGTTACAACTAGCAATTCCAAACCCCACCCTCCAATAGCAATTTCAAGTTCATAACCACTGCCTCCAACTGCAACTACGAGCTTCTCAATGATTAAGTACAAGTTCGCTGCCAGGAGGGGATCACATTGGAGACCCTAGACATGATTTGTGGAACTACTATGTTTTGGACATGTAGTAATACTTGTTTAATGTCAGTTTGGGTATCAAACCCATTTGTGAACCTTGTTTATTGTCAATTTGGTCATTTTGTGAACCATGGGTAAGCACCTTATTTTGTGAACCATGTTTAGGTTCAATTTGGGTATGAAACTTATTTTGTAACTATGTCTAAGTTCAAGTTTCAATATGATCCTGTTTTGATAAGACCTGACACTTTTTGGCTTATTATGAAATGAAAGCAAGATTACTTATGAAGGTTTACTTATGTTCAATTATGTTCTTTATAGGTGAATGGTTGGATTAAAATTGTAGGAATGCACAAACAGGTCAATGTAGGAATGCACATAATGATAATTTTTCCACAGTACAAATAATAAACTTTCATTGGAATTGGGATGGATTTTGATTCACTTTCTTACATCATAACCTTGGATTTTTAGTAACCATAGAAATGTAGATTGAAACCCATAATAAAGAAACCAAACGAAATCCATTTTTCTAAATTCCCAAACAACCATGTCTTGCATACAAAACTCATCAACTGTGATACAAAAAACATACCACAAACCCCATAAATCCTAAACCTCACCAATCCTAAGCCAAGACAACAACGACACCAATGGCCCAGAAAAAAAAAATACAAAAACATTATTATGACAAGTCACCCATGCACCAATGGCCCCCAGACACCCATCAATTTGAACATCCAAGACAAAAACAAACAAAACCAAAGCTTTTTCTCCTTTGCTTTATGACAAGTCAGTTGGTCCTCCATACTGTTATTTTTTCTAAGCAACCCAAGTATTATGGATCTTGAACAATCACAAATTGGGGGGTCGTACCACTCCTAGTAATCACACCTCACATTCCCCTGAAAAAATAAATCAACAAAAAATAAAACTTAGTATTATCACCAAAAGCAAACAAAAAATTGCAAAAACTAAACACCATAAACGTTGTTTGTTCTGCCACAACTACCTGGTAAGTTGTTTTTTGTAAACAACTAGTAATAATTTTATGGCTTCCTTGTTCACTAGTAACAATTTTATGGTCAAATTTATCTGCAGCCCCCAACCAAACAATAACAAAAAGAGAAAAGTGGGAACTTACAATACAGTGGAGCTTCACCTTTGTCCCTCAACTTGATGGGCATCTTCAGAAACTTTCCACGTAGAAGATTCTCCAAGCTTGAGAACCAACAAACCCTTTCTTTCTGAAGCAGTAGACTATTCGTATTATGTGGCCTCAATTACTAACCAATGAACAATCCCTAGGTTCAGTTCAGGAGGGAAATAAAGGAGGGAACATGGTCAGGTCTCAATGGAAGGGAAAAGACCATTTTGTCCTAAAGAATGAACTCATGTGAAAAGCACGTGGTTCTGCACAAACGGAATTTTAGACGGAAATTGTATAAGTTGACGGAATATCCTAAATTGGCTAAATTGACAAAGTCAAGGTCCTTATTTTTCTAAATTAATAGTCTGGGGAGCAAACTGATACAAGTGTCATAGTCTGGGGAGCAAAATGGCATTAATCCCTTAATTTAATAATTATTGAGACCATATCATTGGTAACCCCACAACATGATGTCTAAGGTCAACCCATAAGCACATGGGCATTGATATTGTGTCAGAGCTCTCCTAATTTTCTCATGCACTCACTTTGTCATGTTGTAGGTACTTAACTAGTCAACATTCTCGACTTTAATTAAAATAGACATAAGTAGAAACCAACTAGGGTCTAGAAACTAGGCCGTTGCTTGAAATCTGGACAATTTAGGAATGACTTGGTTCTTAAGAGATATGACACGCCAGACTAACGAATTTGAAGAGCCTAGCAACTGAGCTAGTGATGGACCTTTGAATTTGTGAAGCCATACCTTAATTGAACATGGTTATGAACAGGTTCAAATGAGGTATACCTCATGAGTGCTTATATTCTCATCCCTCTGTCCTATTTTCCCATCCACATTATTTTTGCATCCCCATTAATTTTTTAAAAAAATATAAAAACAGTCTTCCCACTTCTCATTATTCACCCCTTCCCCCTCTAGCTTATTTAGGACCAACTAGCGAGTTTTAACTTTACACTTCAATTTTATCTCAAGTTATTGTGTCACTTTAATCCTCGACGTCAATTCCATTAACATTTTTTTGTCAATTTCTATCACTCTTGCTGCCTGCGTAACTTTGTATGGATAAAAGATGCAACTCACTTCGTATCTGACTATTTAATAATTTGTTACAATTAGGGTTTAACATTTGGGTGGTTAGGGACATAGGGTAAACCAAAGTGGTGGAATTTGGGAACACTGCCCACCCCGCTCACTCCCTCACCCAATTGCACATATTTTTGTTTCTTATTTTGAAAACAATTGTCACTTTTTATCTTCATCTTTCATTTAAAATTGAAATTTTTTCTCTCAAATTTTGTGTGGAATCCTGTTTGGGTACAAAATAAGAAAGAAGCTCTATTTGGGTACAGAAGGAAGCATTCAATCCCAATTCGTTTGACTCCACTCATATCCTCAATAATTTTGAGCTGTACCAAAGTTAAAAAATAATTGAGCCGCTAGCCTGTTCTTTTAGATACAAATCACAAATCCAACAAAACAGATTTCAACTGTTTGATTTTATCTAGCCGCCACCTCTGTTTTCTCTCTTCTCTCTCCTCAAGCCCTCCTACAATCGCACACTCCAGGGAGGGTGAGGGGAGCTGGCCTTCCCTCCCCTCCCCTTCCCTTCCCTTCCCTTCCCTTTCTCCCCCCAACTCAAGGATATTCTCCTCCCTCAATAGTGAGAGTTTTTCCATACTTCCATTTTGGAAGTCTTTCCTACTGCATCTTGCAGCTTTCATCTCAAGGTGTTTGGTTGACACTATTTCTGCTGGTACCAGTCATGAGTCATGTTTCCACCGATTACTATTGCTCGATCTGCTACTATGAGCTACTATCGACCTCGATTTAGAGTTGTTAGTAGGATCGTTGACCCTAACGCGACAAATTCGTTAAGTCCTTCAACACCTCACTGGCTCCGTTTGGTGGCTATAATGTCTGCTCAACACGATGAGAACTTGAAATTTCTGTGGGCTTTGATGCTCCACTTATGTAGGCTTTTGCCTTCTTGTAAGCCTTTTGGGTTCTTTCTTTGTATTTACTCTGCCTTTTAGCTAATCTAATGTAATGAGATGCTTTATCAAAAAAACTGTTTGATTTTATCTCGATAATGGAAGGTTCTATTACATTTTTAATGGTTGTCAATATGATGAAATGATATATTAAAACTTAGGGTTAAATACAAAAATAGTCTATAAACTTTACAGTGAATCTCAATTTGGTACACTAACTATAAAAAGTGTCAATTTGGTCCACAAACTTTTCAAGTTGTACAAAAACAGTACAAACGTTAATTTCTATCGAAAAATTTAACGAAAATTGGTCATGTGTACAACAAGTGACCACATTTTCAAGGGCATTTTAGTCCGTTCATCACATTTCATATGACTAATTCCATTAATTTTCGAATGGAAATTAACGTTTATACTGCTTTGATACAACTAGAAAAATTCGTGGATCAAATTAACACTTTTTATAGTTAGTGGACCAAATTGAGAATCAGTGTAAAATTCGTGAATCATTTTTGTATTTAACCCTAAAACTTAAAAGTCTGCAAAGAAATAATTAGGAATTTCCATAAGTATATGATCGATCTATTCAATATATAAGAGTAAGAAGAAGAAAGGTCGGTGCAAAATTTAGTGTGTGTGTGTGGGTCAGGCCGAAGTTTGCAGACTCAGGCCCAAATCTCTGTCCAGACGAAGCTGGTCTGGGTAAGGAAAAGTCTGCCAATAATAAAACGGCCAGGAAATATTGACAGGCCCATAACCAAGCCATAGAGCCTGGTACAAGTCCATGCAATGCAGCAGGCTAGGCAAACAGACATTGGTGTTGGTGTTGTGTTGGTGCATTTATATGACACAAATACAAGATGTTTCAAGTCACCTGTAAACCAAGAGTTTATAATTTCCATCTTATCACCTCAAAATACCATGTACCCACAGTCAAATACCAAGAGTTCATAGCTATATTGAACCCCTGCATGATGTGATTAAGCATCATATCACCCTGTTCTTACAATTATGATTTTATATACCTAACCGAGACAGCAGTATTCAAGTAGTAAACCTGAAATTATACTACAAACATCAGTGACATTTCTGCTTGTCTGTTTGTACGATCCTCGTCCAATCTGGCTTGTCTCCAGTTTTCATACTCATCTGTTAGTAGTGTTTGACATCCTCAAGAAGCATAAACCATACCATATATCGCCCTGAGGTTGCCTTTCAGCGCCTAATCGCCAACTGAGCTCAGTGGAACTGGTGACATCTCGAGATAGTCAAAGTCATCTGTTATTCCAATCTGCATAAACAGTTGAAAGCAAGATCTCAAACAACAGAAAGAAACTGGGAAGTGGGAACTAGATGATGAGCTTCAAATGGAGCATACGCTTTCAGCTGACATTACAAATGAGAACCTCAGCATGCCAAGCTTATGAGTTTTAAATATAAAATGGTATATTCCTGTATTCTCATTTAAGTCTAATTTACCTCCTTGTACATGTTCTCAAGCTGCTCTTTGGCCTCCTGAAAGTTATTTGAGCACCACTGACGCACTGTGAAAATGTTGTCTGTACAGTTTGAAACCATGGCCAGTCAGAAAAAAAAAAAAAAAAAAAAAAAAAGAATGCAACTAGTCCTAATTTATGGATTTAAACATGTGAAGGTAAAACCTGTCCATCGATTAGCTGCTGTATGGGCAACTTCAATTGCGTTCTCTGCCAATATAATTATAATACGGTCAGTATGTGTAACATCCGGAAGTTGTGAAACATCTAGCAGTTAATGTCACTTAGATGTTAAAAGGGTGACATTCTACTATGGTTGAGGAATCAAAAGCAATCCTTAACTCATTGCTTCAAAGGCAGCTGGATCATTGTCTGCATACTGCCCCATCTCAGCCTGAAAATGGCAATGGACTGCAGTCAGAATCTTATTCAAATCATTCATATTGTTTAATGCATCAAAAAAGTTTAGGATATACTCCAACCTTCAGCTCATTATACTTTAGCTCAATGGCTTTTAGCTCAGCTAAGGCCTCATCTCGTTCATCCTGGAAAAAATTTGAAATTCAGATGCATACTAACTATAATAACCATATAGATCAGTCTTACAAAGTAGAGAATGATAGTTAAAGCCTTTGAAAGAAATTTACACTCAAAATAACTCACAGATTCCTCTCGTCCCTTCTTGAGCGCATTACACTGGTCAACAAGTTCTGCATGCCTCTTCTTACTGCTTTGGAGATCAGATTCAAGTCTGCTATACACATTCCTAAGCTGCCCAGCAACAAAACATAGTAGCATGAATTTACTTAATAGGAATTTCAGCACAAATTAATCCTACCCTGTTGAATTGAGGTTAGAATCTAAAACATCGAATTTACCTGATTTCCAGCAGAGCTAGGAAGACTCCAAAAATACACCTGAAATTTTAATACTATATACATCACAAAATTCCAAGATAAATAAACAAGTATGTACAATTTTCTTCAATAAAACACCCTGCAAAATTTGTGTTGGCCAAGTATAAGGAGGACCCATTTTGTGTAACAGAGCTATGAAAAGATTTAAGCCCTCAATTCAAAAAGTGTATGTATGTATGTAGATTGTGGAAGCAGATATCTACTTACAGAGGTTCCAATCTTGTCTTTGAAAACAAGGTCATCATCCACTAAACTTTGGACCACATCTTTCACAGACTGAGTGATAACACCTTTCTTTGGTCCTGACTTCTCAAGCTCCTTCAGCTGAAACCATCAACAAAACAAAACACTATAAGCCCAAATGATTCACAGTGTTCACAATCATTAAGAAATGCATAAAAACAATCGCATTTGAAATTTTGGCAATAAATTCAAAATAATAATAACAAGAAAAGGGCATAGAAAATAAAATTACGAGTGAATATATATATGATTCATCAAATTATAACAAAAACACTATAAGCCCAAATGATTAACAGTGTTCTCAATCATAAAGAAACGGATAAAAATAATCACATTTAATATTATAGCAATAAATTCAAAACAAGGGGCTTACAAAATAAAGTTAGGAGTAAATTAATATGTAATGCATCAAATTATAACAATGGGGCATAATAATTAATAATACTCACAAGGAAGAAATCTTGACACTCGTAAAAGATCTGAAGAATCCTGTCACGCTTCTCGTCCAATGAAAGGCCTCTTTTCTTCGACTGTACAGAAATCAAAAGATGGCGAAAAACTCAAAAAATAAATAAATAAACAGAAGAAAAATTATAACTATCTTCTAGCTAAAATTGGTTCGAGAAATTTGCAGTAACTTTGATTCAAAATCATAACACACTTAATTTCTGTATGAGACGGATAACTAATTGGAAAAATGAAAAAGAATTGAAGATAAAAAAAAGAAATTGTACTGATTTTTGCTCTTTCGTGCATTTTCTCGGTAACCAAACGGAGCAATAAGGTACGAATTTGAGAGATCTGATGCTATTGGAAAATGAAAATAATACAGGAAAATTGAAATGAAAATTAGGGTTTAGAGGGAGTGATTTACCATTGAGGCGATCTAAAAGACGACGAATAGCTTAAGACAGACAAGGATGGAATCAGATTCAAAAATGGAGGAATCGCTGTAGTTCGTGCCTCGCTGAAGAAGAAGCCTCTGAACCAAGAAGAAGCCTCTGAAGTGCTAAAAAGAAGCGTCTGGTTTGGCGGGAAATATTTATATAATATTTTCAGTGTTCTAGTTCGTATGCTGAAATCTCATTGCTTACTTTGAATTTCAAATTTACTTGTTGCTGAAAGCTGAATACAACACTTACGATACGACATGCCGTTTTAATGTCAAGAACAATATTGCCGTTTTAATGTCAAGAACAATAATAATGCACATGTATGTATTATTGAGCGGTCAATTAATGCCATTAAGCGACGTTTTGCTCCATTAGATGTAGAGCATTATCCTCAACTTTGATGATTTTTGTCCTTAAGGGGTGTGACAAAATTGTTTGATAAAATGCTTTAGAGAGCCAATTTCTAAGCTAAATGTCATAAGCAGTCGGTGGGTACTCCAATTAATGCCATTAAGCGACTTTTTGCTCCATTAGATGTAGACCATTATCCTTAACTTTGATGATTTTTGTCCTTAAGGGGTGTGACAAAATTGTTTGATAAAATGCTTTAGAGAGCCAATTTCTAAGCTAAATGCCATAAGCAGTTGGGGGGTACTCCAATTAGAAAATTCGTAGAATTTGCATGTCTGCAGTCAAATTCAATCCCTCTTTCTATTGAAATAATAATAATAATAATAAAGTTAAATGCTATGATTATTCTTCATCACGTCTTCATAAAGACAAATTTTTAGATCCACCACTAGTTATTAAAACTCAAAGCTTAACCACTTGCTCGATAAAAATTTAACAGTTATAAATAAGTCATGAAATGAAATAAAATCTTCAAGATAGGATATGAAATGGTGTAATAAATTTAAGTTTATTTTGAAATAGTAACTAGTCACCTTTTGACTCAAGTACAAATATATTCACCAACTATAAGGGGTATTTCAAGTTTGTCCACTAAAAGAAAAAGATTTCAAATTCATATATTATTTAACAAGAACTTACAATATAGCATATCTGTTAAGATTTTTGTCCAAAAAAATGTTAAATGTTATGCTGGACATAGCTAATGCATGTCCAACGTGTCATTTAACTCTTTTTTTAATATAAATCTTGACGAATGTGCTATATCATAAGTTTTTATTAATTAATGTATAAATTTGATTTTTTTTTGTTCGTGAACAATTTGAAATACCTCTTATAATGGTGGATGTATTTATACCTGAGCCTCACCGTTTTATAGGATTAAGTAATTAAGATGACGAATACGCTCTATTTCACTGAAGACCTTTAGTCATACATGTTCTTCTTGTAAATAATGTTTTTAAACCGTCAAATCCTCATCAAACGACCAAGATCTATGTAGCATAAAAGTTTGCATATAACAGAGAAATATTATCTTACTCTCACAATAAGTAACCACATAATTAGCATACGAGGAGATCTTATGAGAGTAAATAGAGTATAACACGCAAGCATTTTCTGTCTATGTAGAGGTGGCTCACGATTTTCGTTCTTGATCATCCCATTACCCATATGGCCATATGAATGAGATAAAGACACACAGGACAAAATTATACAAAGGAAATGCCATTTTGGGTGCTATAAGCCTAAAAGGAGGGGAAATAAAATGTTATGACAAAATGCCACAAAGCTAGAGACACAGATGGAACTGCCAGCACCAATGTGCCCTTCTAAATTATTATGGATGGTTTGTGTTCCATTCATATTTTTCTCCACACTATTGAACTCCCTCCCCAAGATTTAAAAAAAAAAAAAAAACAGTAAAAGTTCAGTATATATAATAAGCACACAGTTCTCAACTTTTCATTCAAGGCACAATGCTTTAGTCCCATTGGATTTGCAAGCACATAGATTTCTTTCTTTTTGTCCTTTTCTTTTTGTTATGTTTCTTGATACCCACTAATTTGACCTCATAATGTTGGAGAAAATTATATGCAAGTTGGAGAAAATTATATATTTAAGTTCTAGCTAGGCTCCACTTACCTTTTATAAATGCCTTTGAGACTTGTAGTTGCGTTTCCTAATATCTTTCTGTTTTTCCATTTTCTTTGTCGGCTCAAAGATTGGCTTTCATGCTAAGTAAAAAGGAAGTTCCTCTCACAAACATATATATGATGATATGAATAATGCCCCTACCTACTCTCAAACTAGCTAGTAGGTAGAATCTTCTTTTTAAAATGACATGGTGATCAAAGTTGGACTACCAACTATGGTCATCATACAAATCTATTATCCCATTTCTCCCATGTTTAAAACTTGGTGGGTTGAAAATGGATAAATGATATGGTCTGACTAGTATGTTCATCACACAATTGTATGCGAAATCAATATTTGAATAACCTTGACCAGCACAGATATTGACCGGGCCAAGTTGCTCTCTTAGTTAGATATGATTGATGATTCACTTATATGCATGTATCCATGTAAATACAATAATATATAATGAGTTGTGCAAGAATCTACAGTGTCATACCTTTCCAGTACTAGATTCATAGGCCCAAAGGAGAGAGAGAGAGAGAGAGAGAGAGAGAGAGAGAGAGAGAGAGAGAGAGAGAGAGAGAGAGAGAGAGAGAGAGATGAAATTGTCAACTGCCTTCCTCCTTCTGTTGGTCTCTGCAAGTCTAGTTCATGGGCAGCGCCGAATAGGTACTATTGTGTCTAGTTATCAGATTCAGCAGTTTCCATATATGCTTATAACTTCTTGTGTACCTCTAACTGTACTTTCTTGTAGAAAGAAACTGTTTCTTTCAAGTGGTTGCTTGTGCTCTTAGCCTCTTGCTATCTGCACCACTGATATAGACCCAAGTATATATGAAGCCTATGTTTAGAATCACTTAAGTAAATCCTGAAATGGTGACTTGGGAAAAGTAATGCGCTCTATTATTTCTGACTTCTGTTTGGAATTTGTAATATTTACATATATGTTGTGATTTATATTATATTTGCTCAGCAAGTCATTTCCTGAGCTTGCTCCTAGTTTTGCCAGGTAACTTCTCAGGCCTTACTAGTTTTGCCTGCTAATTGGTTGTAGAAGTAATATTTGCTGTGTTGATTTTCCTCTGAGAGTACGTTCATATTGTACATGCTTAGTGTTCCTCTGTTGCATGCTAATCTTTTGACTTTACCTGGTATTGGTGTTCCAATTATATTGTAATGCTTGTTCATTAGTATTTGAAAGAATGACTTGTGCTACCACAAACCCATTAATATTTTGTGATGTCTGTATATGGCCTATGATTTTGTTCTTTTGTATTAACAATCAGAAACACCTCGTTTCTTCTGATCATATGTAGTTTATTTGTTCTTGTTTAGGCTTCATAAGCATTGACTGTGGCTCTCCCTCAAAGCTCTATGAAGACACGGATACCAACATAACTTACTCACCGGATGGAGACTTCATAGATACAGGGTTAAACCAGAATATCTCCACTGAATATATGTATGAAAACAATCCTAACCTACCATTTCCCCTCTCAGACCTTAGGAGTTTTCCTCAAGGAAACAAAAATTGCTACAATTTGAAACCTGAAGCTGGAAATGGCAGTTTGAATTTAATGAGAGCATCTTTCTTATATGGAAACTACAATGGAGAAAACAAGCTACCAGAATTTGATCTCTATCTTGACGTCAACTTCTGGTCCACGGTGAAATTTGGAAATGCTTCTCATATTGTTACAAAGGAGATTGTTGGTTTTGCACAATCCGATACCATAAATGTTTGTCTGCTAAACAAAGGTTTAGGAACTCCTTTCATTTCAGCATTGGAATTGAGACCGCTAAACAGCTCAACGTATGAAACGGAGTTTGCAACGTCTGCAACATTAGTACTCCTTGAAAGACTAGATATCGGATCAAGCAATGGAACAGGTCGATATGGAGATGATATTTATGACCGCATTTGGTCTCTTTACATTTCTCCTTCTTGGGATTCCGTTAGCACCTCTTTACCAATTACTACCTATGAGAATGGATATAGAGCGCCATATGAAGTAATCAAGACTGCAGCCAGACCCCAGAATAGAAGTGAACCTTTGGAGTTGTACTGGAACACAACTGATTTGGATGCTCAATTTTATGTTTATATGTACTTTGCTGAAGTGGAGCAGCTTGAGAGAAATCAGTCAAGAAAATTCAATATATCTTGGAATGGGACTCCACTTTTTGGACCATTCGTTCCCCGTTACTTACAAACAGACATAATATCTAATTCACGAGCTCTGGTGGGGAAAGATCACCATATTTCTATATATAAAGCAGAGGACTCTACCCTTCCTCCCATTCTCAATGCTGTTGAGGTTTACAAAGTCTTGCAGCTGGTTGAATCACCAACTTACGGTGAAGATGGTATGTATTTTTTTTTTTGTTGAAGTTCATAACTAAGCACACTAACTAAATACAATCCCATTGAAGATCATATGTAGTAAGTAGAAGATATTATGGACAAGTCAAAAAGACCACTTAGCAGGAAAAGAAAGAGTATGTTGCAGAGGTTGAATTACATGTTACAATAAGACTCTAAAAATAGGCTTTTAAGAATTCCAACAGCAACAAAGAATAATTATTTCCTCATGTTGTTTCAAGTCTTTCCTCAGACTAATTCATAAGGTGTGGTAATTCTATAGCATGTCTGCACCAAGCATATGCTTACAAATATTGATATATATATATATGTATATATATATATATATAAATATATTTGTTTTACTTACATCCATAAATTTAATTTTCTCAAATAGAAATGCTTAGCTTCACATCAGTATTCATGTCTGATCCTATTCTATCAATAAATGCAGTTGATGCTATCATGAATGTCAAAACTACATATCAAGTTAAAAAAATCTGGGCCGGAGATCCTTGTGCACCTAAGAATTTCTCTTGGGAAGGTCTAAAATGCAACTACAGTGCTTCACTGCCTCGGATTATTTCCCTGTGAGTCCTTCTGGGTAACTAGAATTAATGCAATTTTTTTTTTCTCTTTTCTGTAGTCTATTTCTAAACAGAGTTTCCTTTTATTGTGATTAGGAACTTGACCTCAAGCAATTTGGGTGGGATAATAGCTGCTTCCATTGCCAAGCTTTCATTATTGGAGTCCTTGTAATTCATTATGCTTTTCATTTATGCTTCTATAAAGTCTCTGGAAGCTATCAACTTTAGTAACCTGCAGCAGCAACACCTACTAACTTAAAGTGCTTTATCCCAGGGATTTGTCGAACAACAACCTAAATGGACCAGTTCCTGAGTTTCTGGAAGAATTAAAATATCTCAAGATTTTGTAAGTATAATGATTGTGTGATGAAAGACCCATAGGCTCATAGCTGCAGCAAACTTACATTATTAACAATTGATATGCAGGAACTTGAAAGGCAATCATTTGTCAGGCTTTGTTTCAAATGCTCTTTTGAAAAGATCAGAAGCTGGATTACTTGTACTGAGGTACACCTTCCAGCTCAAACCCAGAAAACTCTCTTCTTGTTTATCTCATTTTTAAAGATGCATGATAGTTTAAGAAATAACAGAAAAGCTGGTTCATCTTCTGTACCGTGTAATATATAATTGTGTCTTTTTCTTATTTCAGTGTGGACAGCCAAAATCTTTGTGGATCAGATTCATGCAAAAACAAGAAGAAAATTGTTGTGCCAATAGTTGCATCATTATTATCAGCACTAGTTTTCCTCATAGTGTTGATACTTATATGGAAACTAAGAAGAAAAAGAAAATCAGGTACTTTTTACTTAATTATTTTTACCAGATATAGCATTACCATGTTGTAATTTAACTGAACACATCAATAAGAAACCCCCACTCATTTACATATTTAATAATGCACCAAAAGCTTGATTTTGAGACAAAGGTAAAATTGGATAATGAAATATATAAGTATTACACAAAAACACACACAAAACTGATGGTTACCTGCACAACAAGGTTAGGATCTAGGCTACAACAGTAATACTTTGTACAAGAGGGACTCAAACAGATTGCATAAAAGGAAATATCAATTGGTCTAGGGATGTTTATTTTACACATTAGGATATGCAATGTGGACTCAAGCTAGAAAAGGCTAATTGCTGCAATTTTCATTTTAAACCACCAAAAGCTAATTAATTACTTAACATTCTGAACTCATATCTTCTTTTGTACTTGAGCTACAGAAGGAGAAACCTTTAACAAACCAGGGATACCTGTATCATCAAAAAAGTGCCAGTTTACTCATGATGAGGTTTTAGAAATCACCAAAAACTTCCAAACTGCGATTGGGAAGGGTGGATATGGGATTGTGTACCATGGCTACATGAAAGATGGCACCCAAGTTGCAGTCAAAATGCTTTCTGCATCATCATCTCAAGGTCCTAGGGAGTTCCAAACAGAGGTTTGTCAGTTGTAGTTCCTTGAAATTCATTGAATGTGGAATAAAGGTCTTGCTTATGAGAAGGGATATCTATACAGAATTTTGGTTTTTTTCTCATGTGAAAGTAGAATGTAAGGCAAATGCCTACACTCATTGGTTATAGATTTGACGAGTTCCTTGTCCACTGCAGGCTGAACTTCTGATGAGAATCCACCATAGAAACTTAGCCTCATTTATTGGATACTGTGATGATGCTGACAACTTGGCGCTTATATACGAGTACATGGCTAATGGCAATTTAAAAGATTATCTCTCAGGTACCAATCAATCCTATATCACAGTATTGTCCTCCAATAGAATACCAATTTATTATCACAGGGCCTTTAGATTAGGGCTTATGGCAATGACAGAATGAGCAAAATCAAGTGAACATGAACATTTCATAATATTTAAATGTCACATTTTATGGTTGCAGATAGAAGCTCACAAATAAGTTGGGAAATGAGACTTCGCATAGCAATAGATGCTGCACAAGGTTGGTGATTTGTGTTGTTTTAGTAAAATAAAGTAATGCTATGCATGTGATTTTCCAGTTTCCTCCGACTAGTATCCATATTTCTAATTTTCATTTCGACCCTCTTAATTTTGAATCCAATGCCAAACTGAACTAACACAGATTGTTAAATTTGGCTTACAGGGCTGGAGTACTTGCATCATGGATGCAAGCCACCTATTTTACACAGAGATGTGAAGACTGCCAACATTCTCTTAAGTGAAAACTTGGATGCTAAAATAGCAGATTTTGGCCTTTCTAAGGTTTTTCCTAATGACAATGAAACAAATGTGGTGACCACAGTCATGGGCACAGCAGGGTATCTTGACCCAGAGTATGTTTTGCTTTTCTCATTCTATTAGCTAGCATTTTGATTATGTTTGAATATGATAAATAAAGTAACAAGGAACTAATTAAGAAATTAAGCAAACTAGTTTTAAGAGTAATTCTCACATCCACATGCAGGTCATCTACATGCAGTCCGTATGGAATCCTATACGAGCAATCCTATATGCCAATTTTGTATAAACGAGCAATCTTATATGCCAATCCAATGGTCAACAATCTTATATGTCAATCCTATATGTGTACACCACATTGTCATATAGGATTGCTCTTATATACAGGGTTGACATATAAGATTGCTTGTAATTTATATAGGATTGGCATGTAGGATTGCTCGTTTATACAGGATTGCCCATGACTAGCATGTGGATGTGAGAATTTCTCCTAGTTTCAAGTTCAATTAAGACAAAAGTTTTGTTTATCTATATGGATATATGAACAAGGAGTGATATATATATGATCATTGCTTAATTATTGTCTCCAGGTACTACAACTCTCAAAAGTTAAATGAAAAAAGTGATGTTTACAGTTTTGGGGTGGTTCTATTGGAGTTAATTACTGGACAACCTGCAGTGATAAAAAGTGATGAACTAATCCACATAGTGCAGTGGGTGAATCCTGAGCTCCAAAAAGGTGATATAACAGGGATTGTTGATCAAAGAATGCAAGGAGAGTTTGATGTGAATTCTGTTTGGAAAGCCTCAGAAGTAGCAATGGCATGTACAACTTCCACCTCTCAACACAGACCCACAATGGGTTTTGTGCTCTCTGCGCTAAAACAATGTTTGGAAATGGAGTCGTCTAGGCATAGAGAAAGAACTTCGGGATCGACAGAGGAAATTCGTGTTACATTTGCACCATATAGTAGCTCACCTGAAGTGTATTCCATGTATACAGATTCTGCAAATGCTGATTCCATGACAGGGCCATTTGCTAGGTAGTGAGGTTTCCATTACATTTGCTAGTTGAGGAAGAATCTATATAGCAACGTTCATATGATTTTTTTTATTTAATTTTTTTTTTAGACCTTTACTATTGTTTGAGTTTCTTTATAGGATCCTTTAATTTTTAAGATAAAATTATTAATTTACTTACCTAGAAGTAGGACAACAGGTTGCATTATTAAGTTTCAGGACAAAAATGCTGAGCGCTCAACACTTCGCACTTGGAAACGACATCGATCTGTAGTTAGAACATTGGAGCTACGTTATTTGTTTTCAATGAAAAATACTCATTTTAAATCTTTAACAAAAAAAAAATAATTAACTTCACAAATATTAAGATTAAAAAAATGAAAAAAAAGAGAGCGGTAAATCCAGATGCAACTCAAAATGTAGATGTAGCTCAAAAATGCAAATGCATTGTCGAGCAATTTGCAAAATACAAGTGCTCCATAGTATAATTTACATTAATGATGGACGGGTGTGCTTAACGCACACATTTTGTCTTTATCTTAATATGTTATTAACTATATTTTTTTGTTAAAATTTTTAATTGTGTGGTAGTAGGGAGTAATAAGCCTTTAATAAAATGGTCTTACTTGTACTAATACAATAGTTTGGATTTAATATTTTAAATATAGGGTTAAAAGAAGTGGAGCCAAGTTTTAACGAAAAAGACAAGCTAGTTTGTAAAAACTCAAGTTATTTGACAGAAAATAGGAGCTACTTGTAAACTTTATATTGAGTAAATCATTAGACTCAATCCATAAATCAATGACCTAGAACTTCATGATTCTCACAGTTACTTAAGACGAAAATTCAATTAACAATAAATACATACCTTGATTCATGAAACTCGATACTTGAATGCGGAATAACGATTGACAATGAGTTGTTCTCGAAGCCTGAGAACTGGAATTAGTGTTTCTCTCTCTTCTCTATAAACCAAAGTCATAAAAGTGTATTATGCGTGCGTAGAGTTTTAGATGGATTTATCATACATATTTATAGAGAGATAGAGGACCGAATTTCTCATTATAATCCTTTTAATCTCTACCGTCCATCATAGTAGATATAGACTAGGAAACTAACTCAAATCCTTTTATCATTATGACTATATCAATTATAATCCTTATTAGATCGAGATTGTTATATGGACCACAATTAATAGGGTATTTACTTGTGGGGCAAACAATTAATTCCAACAGTCTCCCACTTGGTCCTTATAATAATCATAACTATTATGATCTGATTTAAGGAACATAAACGCACAATAAAATTGAATCAATCACTCTAATGGTTTACCTTAGTTAAACAAACCACAGTGTGAGTCACGACGGTTCCATACTATTCAAAAGTATGGTTTCTTCCAAGTACTACGACACAATGGCTTATCTAGCTACGCCTATAAGTTGGGTCATTCATTAATGGTCCCATAATCTCTTTGAAAGACTATTTCTGTTATAGTCATTCATTCACATGCATGTATACATTAATGCAAGACAGAAAATTTTTGAAGTCAGGAAAATATCATGTCAAATAAATAAACACTAACAATCCACAATTAAGTTGTTCTAATGGCTACACTCAAGACCCATTCCTTCATCATGCTTCATGAATGTCTTTGGTGCCAGCCCTTTCATGAGTGGATCTGCTATATTAACACTCATACTAATGTGTTCAATTGACACTCGTTGTTTATGAACTTCTTCCTTAATTGATAGGTATTTCACTTTAATGTGTTTAGTTGCATTAGTATACCTATCGTTCTTTGAAAAGAACACTGCTGCAACATTATCACAGTAAATTTTCAACAGCCTAGAGATAGAATCCACAACTCTAAGTCCTGAAATAAAATTCCGCAACCATAACCCATAATTTGTAGCTTCAAAACAAGCTACGAATTCAGCTTTCATGGTAGATGATCGAAGAAATGATGCTCTACTTAGCACTCTTCCATGAAACGGCCCCTTCTGTGAGAAGAAATACATAGCTAGCCGAAAGTGCTCTTTAAGCTATCTACACACATTCCATAATATGAGTAACCAATCACCTCAAGGTGGTTACTTTACTTAAACGTGAGCATTTGGTCTTTTGTCCCTTGTAAATACCTCAACACTTAATTTGCAGAAACTTACTTCCATTGATCTTTAGGTATATACACCGATCAACGGTGTTTTCTTTAAACCCATAAGAAGTAATGGTATCAAGAAACTTAAAATACCATTGTCGGGAAGCCTTTTTAAGTCCATATATTGACTTCCTTAATAGACATACCTTGTCGATTTCCTGTAGGGATGTCTTGATGTTTGCAACAAACATCATTCGTAAAAACATCAGGCTGAGTCTGTTGGACCTAGACCATGCCTGATGAATATATATACTTCACTCGGCAAGAGCAGCGGGTTCATCAATGAGAAGTGACATATCAAGGTCTAAAATCCCCAAAATAAATTGTACTTGCTCATTCCATTCTGAAAATTAGTCTCATCAAATTTAGGAAAGGATGAGACTTGCAAATAAAGGGAGATGGGAAGAGAAACTGCAATATAATAAGTATTAACACTAATGTTATTCCTAATAATACACAACATAATAATTTTTCAAGGAAATAAATTTGTTGAAATTTAGACATGCTTATTAGGGTGACATTTTAATCAATTAAAGAAAATATGACATCTATGGATGTCCTATATTTTCTAAGTTAAAGAATACGCCACCATTTTATTGTTTAATAAATATCAACAAATTCATGATTCAATATCATATTTAGACCTGTGGGTAGCCAACTTATGCGTGATGTGAATACAAACATATAATATAATGATCCAATATCTATAACTACAAATTGGGGCACTGTGGTGAACACCAAGCCATACATACATGAGTACTAGTATCAATATTTAAAGTTAAAACAGCTTCTTGACTGAAGAAATACGATCCTCAAACAATATATGTATATAAACAATAGTCAACAGTACAAGCCAATTGACTTGCCTAGTCAATAATTATATACATTCAGTTTATCATCATTTCATGTATACAAGTAACTTTGTACAGTATATAATTATGGCAAAAAAAATTGATGATTGTAATAGCATCCAAATCAAAACTGATATAAAATTCATATATCAAAACTGTTAGATATGTATGTTAAATTATTAATTAATATACATGAAAGTCAACAATATATAAGCACATGAATTCCAAAAGGAAACTTATAGAATATTCATCCACATAAATTCAAACATGGACGCACATTAAATCGATCAATAATAGCCTATATTATAATTATATCAATAAGAGTAGCAGCCAAACGATTTATATAAATCAATAATGAGTAGTCAAAGGCATGGAATGTAAGATATATATTAATGATAAACACAATAGCCAATTGACTTATAAATATCAATAATCAATAGTCAAACGTCTTATATAGGCCATCAAAGAGAATGAAAATAAACACATACACACTATAAATTTAGAATCTCTGATCTACATACTGACTAATTGATAAACTCAAAAACATGTACCTTGGTTTTCCGAACCAAGCAATATTTCTTAAAATGCTCCAACTTTTAAAGAAATACTATTTATCATTTTCCAGTTCTTTCTAATGAGCCTGAGCACATTAGCAGGTTTATTAATTTTGGGTAGTCCTCACTTTATGCCTTTACAGGCTTTTACGCAAATCTCTTTTCAGCTTCTTGACTTACGAAATGAACAAAACTATGTCCTTATTGCTTAAGCCTTACCTCTTCTCAGTCAAACATATTGGTCAAGTCCTCTTCACATTCCACTTGTCCTTAATAGTGTTATAGTGAATTTGAAATGGCCCAAACTCAAGGCAAACAGTAAAAATTAATTTGCCAAGAACTCATTCACATTCATTCTTAAGATCTTAATTTTTGTTGCTTAATTAGTTGTTTCAAGAATATACTCATTCATGCTTCGCATGCCATCAAATTTCATGATCGCGAGCTTATCCATTAATGTCCATGTAAGGTACATGCCAGCAATCTTGAAACAATTAACAAAATTTCTTAAGAATCCTCTAGCACTTTCAGTTTAAGGGAGCGTGGTCTTAATTTATATGCCAATTTTGTATAAACGAGCAATCTTATATGCCAATCCAATGGTCAACAATCTTATATGTCAATCCTATATGTGTACACCACATTGTCATATAGGATTGCTCTTATATACAGGGTTGACATATAAGATTGCTTGTAATTTATATAGGATTGGCATGTAGGATTGCTCGTTTATACAGGATTGCCCATGACTAGCATGTGGATGTGAGAATTTCTCCTAGTTTCAAGTTCAATTAAGACAAAAGTTTTGTTTATCTATATGGATATATGAACAAGGAGTGATATATATATATGATCATTGCTAGGTAGTGAGGCTTCCATTACATTTGCTAGTTGAGGAAGAATCTATATAGCAACGTTCATATGATTTTTTTTATTTAATTTTTTTTTAGACCTTTACTATTCTTTGAGTTTCTTTATAGGATCCTTTAATTTTTAAGATAAAATTATTAATTTACTTACCTAGAAGTAGGACAACAGGTTGCATTATTAAGTTTCAGGACAAAAATGCTGAGCGCTCAACACTTCGCACTTGGAAACGACGTCTGTAGTTAGAACATTGGAGCTACGTTATTTGTTTTCAATGAAAAATACTCATTTTAAATCTTTAACAAAAAAAAAAAATAATTAACTTCACAAATATTAAGATTAAAAAAATGAAAAAAAAGAGAGCGGTAAATCCAGATGCAACTCAAAATGTAGATGTAGCTCAAAAATGCAAATGCATTGTTGAGCAATTTGCAAAATACAAGTGCTCGATAGTATAATTTACATTAATGATGGACGGGAGTGCTTAACGCACACATTTTGTCTTTATCTTAATATTGTTATTAACTATATTTTTTTGTTAAAATTTTTAATTGTGTGGTAGTAGGGAGTAATAAGCCTTTAATAAAATGGTCTTACTTGTCCTAATACAATAGTTTGGATTTAATATTTTAAATATAGGGTTAAAAGAAGTGGAGCCAAGTTTTAAGGAAAAAGACAAGCTAGTTTGTAAAAACTCAAGTTATTTGACAAAAAGTAGGAGCTACTTGTAAACTTTATATTGAGTAAATCATTAGATTCAGTCCATAAATCCATGACCTAGAACTTCATGATTCTCACAGTTACTTAAGGCGAAAATTCAATTAACAATAAATACATACCTTGATCCATGAAACTCGATACTTGAATGCGGAATAACGATTGACAATGAGTTGTTCTCGAAGCCTGAGAACTGGAATTAGTGTTTCTCTCTCTTCTCTATAAACCAAAGTCATAAAAGTGTATTATGCGTGCGTAGAGTTTTAGATGGATTTATCATACATATTTATAGAGAGATAGAGGACCGAATTTCTCATTATAATCCTTTTAATCTCTACTGTCCATCATAGTAGATATAAACTAGGAAACTAACTCAAATCCTTTTATCATTATGACTATATCAATTATAATCCTTATTAGATCGAGATTGTTATATGGACCACAATTAATAGGGTATTTACTTGTTGGGCAAACAATTAATTCCAACAGTCTCCCACTTGGTCCTTATAATAATCATAACTATTATGATCTGATTTAAGGAACATAAACGCACAATAAAATTGAATCAATCACTCTAATGGTTTACCTTAGTTAAACAAACCACAGTGTGAGTCACAACGGTTCCATACTATTCAAAAGTATGGTTTCTTCCAAGTACTACGACACAATGGCTTATCTAGCTACGCCTATAAGTTGGGTCATTCATTAATGGTCCCATAATGTCTTTGAAAGACTATTTCTGTCATGTTCATTCATTCACATGCATGTGTACATTAATGCAAGACAGAAAATTTTTGAAGTCAGGAAAATATCATGTCAAATAAATAAACACTAGCAATCCACAATTAAGTTGTTCTAATGGCTACACTCAAGACCCATTCCTTCAGCATGCTTCATGAATGTATTTGGTGCCAGCCCTTTCATGAGTGATCTGCTATATTAACACTCATACTAATGTGTTCAATTGACACTCGTTTATGAACTTCTTCCTTAATTGATAGGTATTTCACTTTAATGTGTTTAGTTGCATTAGTATACCTATCGTTCTTTGAAAAGAACACTGCTGCAACATTATCACAGTAAATTTTCAACGGCCTAGAGATAGAATCCACAACTCTAAGTCCTGAAATAAAATTCCGCAACCATAACCCATAATTTGTAGCTTCAAAACAAGCTACGAATTCAGCTTTCATGGTAGATGAAGAAATGATGCTCTACTTAGCACTCTTCCATGAAACGGCCCCTTCTGTGAGAAGAAATACATAGCTAGCCGAAAGTGCTCTTTAAGCAATCTACACACCTTCCATAATATGAGTAACCAATCACCTCAAGGTGGTTACTTTACCTAAACGTGAGCATTTGGTCTTTTGTCCCTTGTAAATACCTTGACACTTTATTTGCAGAAACTTACTTCCACGATCTTTAGGTATATACACCGATCAACGATGTTTTCTTTAAACTCATAAGAAGTAATGGTATCAAGAAACTTAAAATACCATTGTCGGGAAGCCTTTTTAAGTCCATACATTGACTTCCTTAATAGACATACCTTGTCGATTTCTTGTAGGGATGTCTTGATGTTTGCAACAAACATCATTCGTAAAAACATCAGGCTGAGTTTGTTGGACCTAGATCATGCCTGATGAATATATATACTTCTCATCCTTGCTACTTGACTCAGTAAGAGCAGCGGGTTCATCAATGAGAAGTGACATATCAAGGTCTAAAATCTCCAAAATAAATTGTACTTGCTCATTCCAGTCTAAAATTAGTCTCATCAAATTTAGGAAAGGATGAGACTTGCAAATAAAGGGAGATGGGAAGAGAAACTGCAATATAATAAGTATTAACATTAATGTTATTCCTAATAATACACAACATAATAATTTTTCAAGGAAATAAATTTGTTGAAATTTAGACATGCTTATTAGCTAGGGTGACATTTTAATCAATTAAAGAAAATATGACATCTGTGGATGTCCTATATTTTCTAAGTTAAAGAATACGCCACCATTTTATTGTTTAATAAATATCAACAAATTCATGATTCAATATCATATTTAGACCTGTGGGTAGCCAACTTATGCGTGATGTGAATACAAACATATAATATAATGATCCAATATCTATAACTACAAATTGGGGCACTGTGGTGAACACCAAGCCATACATACATGAGTACTAGTATCAATATTTAAAGTTAAAACAGCTTCTTGACTAAAGAAATACGATCCTCAAACAATATATGTATATAAACAATAGTCAACAGTACAAGCCAATTGACTTGCCTAGTCAATAATTATATACATTCAGTTTATCATCATTTCATGTATACAAGTAACTTTGTACAGTATATAATTATGGCAAAAAAAATTGATGACTGTAATAGCATCCAAATCAAAACTGATATAAAATTCATATATCAAAACTGTTAGATATGTATGTTAAATTATTAATTAATATACATGAAAGTCAACAATATATAAGCACATGAATTTCAAAAGGAAACTTATAGAATATTCATCCACATAAATTCAAACATGGACGCACATTAAATCGATCAATAATAGCCTATATTATAATTATATCAATAAGAGTAGCAGCCAAACGATTTATATAAATCAATAATGAGTAGTCAAAGGCATGGAATGTAAGATATATATTAATGATAAACACAATAGCCAATTGACTTATAAATATCAATAATCAATAGTCAAACGTCTTATATAGGCCATCAAAGAGAATGAAAATAAACACATACACGGTATAAATTTAGAATCTCTGATCTACATAGTGACTAATTGATAAACTCAAAAACATGTACCTTGTTTTTCCGAACCAAGCAATCTTTCTTAAAATGCTCCAACTTTTAAAGAAATATTATTTATCATTTTCCAGTTCTTTCTAATGAGCCTGAGCACATTAGCAGGTTTATTAATTTTGGGTAGTCCTCACTTTATGCCTTTACAGGCTTTTACCCAAATCTCTTTTCAGCTTCTTGACTTACGAAATGAACAAAACTATGTCCTTATTGCTTAAGCCTTACCTCTTCTCAGTCAAACATATTGGTCAAGTCCTATTCACATTCCACTTGTCCTTAATAGTGTTATAGTGAATTTGAAATGGCCCATACTCGAGGCAAACAGTAAAAATTAATTTGCCAAGAACTCATTCACATTCATCCTTAAGATCTTAATTTTTGTTGCTTAATTAGTTGTTTCAAGAATATACTCATTTATGCTTCGCATGCCATCAAATTTCATGATCGCGAGCTTATCCATTAATGTCCATGTAAGGTACATGCCAGCAATCTTGAAACAATTAACAAAATTTCTTAAGAATCCTCTAGCACTTTCAGTTTAAGGGAGCGTGGTCTTAATTTATATTGTTTTTTTGAGTCATTGACATAAACATAATGCTTAATCTATTTAATCTTTCCTGGACTTTATGGAAAGTCTTTCCATCATACTGCTTTTAACTATAATAGCAGTAAGTTTCTCAATTTGAAGTGTCAAATCAAAATATTATCCAAAACACTTTGATGAAACTGGACTTGTTTGCATAAATGTGAGAATTAAGTCAAACATTAGAATAGATCAAACATGTGAATGAAACGAAATAGAAATTGTCATTGCAATATAATCATAAATCCCCACCGTATCAATGCTTTGAGTTAACAACACGTAGAAACATAAATTCGAATTACATATACATAAGCCGAAAACACAATAAATGTGCTATCATAGTTCTCCTTTGGATATATATATATATATATATATATATATATACACGTATGATAATACCAATAAGCAATTATTGATGTTTTTTTTTTTTTTTATCACATTATTAGTAATTGTACAATCCTATTGAGGGCTTTGTTATCTTTGGATATCCAAAACCAATAAAAATATGATATATACAAATTACCCCCTTTATATTCACTAATCATATGAATAACTTATCTACCTTTGGGCGATCCTTAAATTTCACATGACCGATGAAAATCAATTTACTCATGAAGTTCAAACTTTGAAAACTTTAATAAGGCTCAAGTACATTTATATGCATCCATAATTCATGAGTAATTGATTAATTATCATTTAATTTGAAATATATAGATCTTTTTGGTAAACGAAATATATAGATTTGAAATCCAAATAATGGAACATTAGTGTCTTTCCGAATCAACATGTCACAGACGAAGAGCATAATAGTTATATATAGTTCAAGAATTCAAGATTAGAAAACAAAGATAAAAGCAGAAAACTCAAAAATAAACTTATTCCTGTCTGTAGCCTGAAAAAACATGGTACAACCACCATGCAGGTTTTCATGACAATGTTATCTTCAACCCACGTCAGTAGTCATCACCTCTGGATATAACCTCTTTGCAGGTTGGCCGGAGTAAAATGGTATGCTCAAACTGAGATACATAGCTGCCCTTAACATCACAGAGAGGAGGATAGGGCTGTCATAAGAAAAATGAACAAGGTTCTTCCTCAGCACCAGTTGCATTTAGCGATAAAATAAAACGCAGCCAGTACACACAAGAAGCACATATTTTAGAACATATTTCTACTCCCCAAATCTGAGTTTAAGGGGAAATTATTATCACTAGCAGTCAGAACATAACTTGATTTTTTCCTTTTCTGTTTTGATCACAATAAAATACTTGAGCAATTAAAATGAACATAACTTGCATGTAGCGATATAATAAAATACACAAGGTTCTTCCTCAGCACCAGTTGCATGTAGCGATATAATAGACACAGCAAGTACACACAAGAAGCACATATTTCAGAACATATTTCTACTCCCCAAATCTGAGTTTAAGGGGAAATTATTATCACTAGCAGTAAGAACATAACTTGATTTTTTCCTTTTCTGTTTTGATCACAATGAAATACTTTAGCAATATAAAATGAACATAACTTGCATGTAGTGATATAATAAAATACACAAGGTTCTTCCTCAGCACCAGTTGCATGTAGCAATATAATAAACACAGCAAGTACACACAAGAAGCACATATTTCAGAACATATTTCCACTCCCCAAATCTGAGTTTAAGGGGAAAATTATTATCACTAGCAGTCGGAACATAACTTGATTTTTTCCATTTCTGTTTTGACCACAATAAAATACTTTAGTGACACAAATCCATAATTATATAATGCAAGTTGGTGAACTGTCACCTTTTTCCTTTCTTTGCTCTCTTTGACCAAGTTGGTGAACTGTGAAACTAAAAGGACTTGCCTATGTATGCTTTGTGGTGGGTTGGGGTTTGAAAAAAGTAGGGTTTCTGGGATAAATTGGAGCTGGCTATACAACAATCAGTTGCTGAAGTTCAGGGTTAGTAACAGATTTTGGTAATCTAAATCTGTCTTGGGGGATTACTTAAAGGCTAAAAGTGGTGGGAAAAAAGATGAGAGAGAGAGAGAGAGAGAGGGAGGGAGAAGATGAGAGAGAGCCTTGCTCCCTCCCTCCCTCTACTTCTTCAAATAAAACAAATCAGCTAGCAAGTTTTATCATGTATAAGATCAATCTGAGTATTTTCTCCATTAATATTCTTTGATATCTTCATGTTGATTCATGTCAAGCTTTTACTGCTTATTTTTCTGAAATGTGAGTCTCAATCAAGATTTTTGATTTCTAACCAAAAATGATTTGACTAATACTCAGAGCCAACTTATTTCAAATAGTATATTTTCACATAAATCCTTTCCTTAAGCATGTTGGCACATCAAATTAAAAGACATGCAAGGCATCTGAAATCTGGACCTAAAATAAATCCTTCACTTGATTTTAAAGCAGAAGTTACAACTTCAGCGCCCTGAGCTATAACATATGCAAGTACTGTATAATACTTCCAAAATTGCGTTCCTGGAGATAAATTTATAAAACACCAAAGACCATTACTATCAATTAACGTGTCCACAAGGCAAATAAGCAATTTGGTGTACGGGAAATCCTATTTTGCATCATAACAAAATCAAAATAAAGCCATGCTTCGTAATAGAAAATAGTTGCATGTTGGAGTAGAGTTGCATGGACCGTTGATGCATATACAATTGGATAAACAAGTTGATAGGTGAAAAATACCTGGACAATGCCAGCATCACACAAATTCTTTAGCGCCATAAGATATTTAGTCTCTCCCAGGCGGTCTAAATACCGCCTGCAGAAGGCCAATGTGGAGAAGTTCTTGTTAATTGTTGCCAGCAACTGCTTTGCCCTGGGCAACCTCAACGGGATGTGGCCGACTTCAAAATTTTTCATGTAATGGCTGCACTCTAGATCTTCTCTGACATACCCTTTCCCTGAATATAAGTTATAACATAGGACAATTAACAGAGGTCACATGTGAACTACTATCCATTCACAACAGAAATCAAATTCCTTCCAGTTCCAAAACTGTCTTTTACCAGTTGAGGCGAAAGTTTCAATTGCGAAAAATTCACCCTCTTCCATTTTCGTCTGCTCCCCTCCTTTCACAATAGGAACAGATTTTCCAGCATGGATTTGATAACGTCCAATGCTATGTCCATTCAAGTTTCGGATACTTTTAACTGCCAACATTAGCCAAAGTCTACCTCACATATACAGAATTATCAACAGGACATCTCATATGAAAGCTGTTGATATGATGAGTATAAATAGAAAATCAATATTTGATGAGAAAATACAACACTGAGCAGGAAAAACAAAAAAGAAAAAAAAACCAGAAGTGTTTTCAAAGCCGTTAGAGAATATGCAGGAGCACAAGCAAATGACACTTTAGTATGTAATAATGCTAATCCTTGCTTTGATATTTTTCCCTTTCCCAGTAGGAGTCAAAAGTTAATGCGACTAAGCCAACTACTCAAGAAGTGAGAATATTATAAGTCATAAGGGTGACACAGGGTGGTGTATTTAAACCATAATTTCTCCTCAAAACTCAATTCAACAAATAATTTTAGAAGTTTTTTTTTTTAATAGGGAAAACAAATAATTTTAGAAGTCTAGTCTGTAAGACCTAATTATTCAAGAGGTAGAAGTTACTAAAACAAAAAGTAATCACCAATTTGACCACATATAGATTCATTATTTCAACAAGTACAAAATTTCATCAATTAATTTTGTTCTACAGATATAATTAATAGCTTAGTATTGTGATTGGTGAGATACTCATGCAAGGGACCCACAAAGTGATAAATTAGCAGCTATCTTTGACTTCTCTGGTTTCAATGCATTTATATAAAGCCACGCGTGTCAAAAGTATTTGTGATGAATTGACAGTAAAAAGCAATCATGAAGACCAATTTGGTTTTGACTAGTAGCACCGATTTTAAGCCTTCCTTATGAAGGAATATCATGTGCTTTACAACTTGGAATGTCCTCAATGTAAAGAAAGCTTTCTGCCAGTATGTTTTGGTGACTTCAAGGTTGATTGCAGTCAAGGATCGAGGTATGCATTGAGGAGAAAACTAAGAGTGAATGCCTCTAAGTTGAGCGAGTGTTCCTGGGAATATTACGAGTCAGTGTACAAGGGGTTTGGGTTTGGGTTATATGATTTAGCTCTAATATGTGTTGTACTACCATTTATACTCCTAGTGAAGAACAAATCTCTCTCTCGTTGACATAGGCAGGAAATTTACCAAACCACATAAATCTTGTGTGCACAATCTCTCTTTCTTGTCTATTTATTCTGCCCCCATTGTGGTTTTTTCCATGGTGTACGTTATCATTTCTGAATCTCATTATACACAAATAAATCCAAACACTTAGGGTGTGCCTTGGCGCAACGGTATGGTTTGCCCCACGCAACCTGACAGTCGTAGGTTCAAGTCACAGAAACCGCCTCTCTAAAGATAGTGATATACTGATAGTTGTAGGTTAGTTACAGAAACAGCCACTGTAGAGATAGTGATATGGCTACCTACATCTTACCCTCCCCGAACCCTGCATTGCGGGGAGCCTCATGTACACTAGACCACCCTTCTAAGAAAATAATTAAAGTAGGTGCTTTCTAAAATATCTTTATCACAGATAAAGATCCAAGCATATATCATCAAAGATACTTATCCTGAGAAAGAAAAACTGCAGTGAACTAGTTAGATAGAGAGCAAAGTATGTTTTTCTTAACAAAAAAAAATGAGTGATGCTATATGCACACCTCTATTCCTCTCACTACACACACCCCCTCACTTAATTTGTGAAATGACACATTTGACGCAAAAGGAAAAAACTCTAAGGACAACCCATAGTTTATGAGGAAAAAAACTCTCTCCACAGCTAAACCCAACGCTCTATAACCCCACATCTTCCAACTACAACATTTCAGCCACAACCCCTCATCCCATAACCCCCTTCATCTTTCATTCACTAAACCCTAAACCTTCTCTCTTTCTTCTATATAGGTAATAGTATTGTAGAAAAACATATTAGTTTTGATGAATGGAGCCTCCACTCGTCCCTTATTCATCTTCAAATGAGATATGATAGTCAATTTTTTAGTGTTTTTTTATATTTTCTTTTTGTGTTATTCTGTGTTGTTCGTGATTCACTCAACGAACCAGGGCCGAATGGTCCAAAATGTTTCAGCAGGGTCCTAGCAAAAATTTATGGGTATTTGGCACAGTTTCAGCAGGGTCCTAGCGAAAATGTTATGGGTATTCGGAAACTGGGTGCCGAATACCCATAACATGTTCGGCAAACCAGTGTCAAACGACCCGCGAAACCATCTTCTTCAACTCAAAATTCCAGCTGCCAAATACCCATAACATGTTCGGCAGACCAGGGCCGAAAAACCAGCGAAACCCATCTTCTTCAACTCAAAATTTCAGTACAAAACTCTAAACACCCACAGTCCAAATCATCTCAAACACACAAAAAAAAAAAAAAAAGTGTTCTAATGGATTAACTGAGATTAGATAGGAAAACCTTAGATTTGGGAGTTTGGGGTGGGTGTGGTGAGAATTTTTGGTGTTTGAAGTTAGTTTGAAGGCAATAGGGGTAGTTTGATAATGTGAGGGATGTTTTGTGAGAAATTATAAAATCTATGAAAATATAGGGGTGTGTAGTGAGAAGATTAGGGGTGTGCATATAGCAGCACTCAAACAAATAATGTTTTCCAAAAGCACATGACACATCAAATCACAGAAACAAAGTTATCACACTTAAACCTGTAACAAGCTTCAGTTAATATCTAAAGCTTTTGGCAGAGTATTTGTAAAACTTATGACTGTTTCAAGCCATTGTCTTCTGAAGTGAGTCGAATTCCAATGTATATGATGTCGGTTTCATGATTATATATACTCTTTAATGTATAAAAACTTATTCTAATTTAAACAGTATCCAAATTTTCCATAACTTCTGCTATGATTCCCAGATCTTCTCATTTTTGGAGGCATGAATGAGCATAGAACAATATTTGGAATCAGCGCAGAAATAACCTGTACTACTTTAGGATCAGTGTGATTCAAGTATATACAAACAATAACCTCATTCACCAAAACATTAGCAATGCTGGTGATGGCTCCCTTTTTTTTTTCTTTTTTCTTTTTTTCAAAACAAATGAACTACATAATTTGCACTTTGCGATGAGTATAAAAGATGATATTTTATTTGCATGGTTTTTTAAACAGGACCAACGTTGTATGATCCAAACAGAAACCAGGTGACCTTTATATGATACTAAGCAAGAATATCAACTAAAGGATAATTATTGGAGTGACTCTTCACTCTTGTAATTTAGAGAAATAGAGAGATGATCATTGAACACTCCCTGGTGGAAGTAAGATAAGCCCTACACATTCATACTGTTAAAATATGACCAAAGTAACTATCCCAAACATCACATGGAAAAATACCTTGATACACCTTTCCATTGATTTCAACCTCATATGATTCCATGACTTCTTGGATTGCAGCACCAACATCACAAAGACGCACGTCAATTCCAGACTCCTAGACAAATAACAATTCTGAGTCACAAAGCTTTTGACTGAAGCACTAAATTCAAATTCAGGTAAAAATTATATCCAGTGAACGTGTAATGATAATAAACCATAACCTAGTTAAAAATAAAAGTTCATTCATAAGTATTATAACACCCCAACAGAGCACCAGAATGATTTAAAAAGCAGTAACATGAATGACTACTTTTGTAATACATAGAAAGACAAAGAAACTATCAAGAGAGAAAGATTAAAAACATAAAAATTCGATACTTATAAAGTTTGATTGACGGAAGGAAGGAAATAAAAGCATCAAATGTTATGAGTTATACTTTTACTGTATTACCCCATAATATTAGGTGGTATTGGTTTGACAAGAAAAAAAAAAAAAGAAACAAAAATAAATTGGTAATCTCTCAGAAGAACATTTTAATCTTTCCTCCCCTTCAATCTCCCCCAAACAAATATTCTAATCTCACAAGGATGCCACACAAAAATAGGTAAAAGACACTCCTCTCCATCCTCCCCACCCTAAACCCTCCTGTTAATTTCAAAGGCATACCATCTCCAATATATGGTATAGATAACATGCCAATAGGCTAGAGATTGTTTCCTGAGTATGCGTTCATATGGTACTAGGATGTAGAAACGCATAACCCACTAGGTTGCACTAACGAGCAATTGCAAATGGATTTCCCCCAAGCATCCGATGGTTTTGTTCTAATGCACACTACTGCCTTGGCCCCATCTCCAAATTTCAGACTGTCCTGGAAGCTTGAGTTGTTCATAAGACCTCCATTTCTGCCTAGAACATAATCCTTTGTAAGTTCCTTGGTCCTTGCCATAAATTCCCCTTTCCTTCTTTCAACTGTAACTCTTGAGCCTCTCTTTTCACCCTGCTTATCAGGGTAAAGTAAGCCAAGAATCATGTCCAACATCCATTTCCCAACTTCCATATTCCTGCCATAACATATTATGATTTTGTTGAATTAAGATGAATCTTAAACAAAAAGATGGAAATTTTTATAGCTCAGGCTCACAAGCAAAAAGATGAATCTTTTCCTTGCTGAGCCATCACCAAGGAAAAGGACGTGCTTGTTCTCAGGGTATGATTATTTAGTCCATGCCTTCATCACAAAGGGCTCATCCACAGTAGTACAGAAAATTTTATCAAAGTCATTTGATAATAAAAATATCCTCATTAAGTTTTACCCACCTTTACAGCTCCTGTCAAGAAAATAATTCATATGAGAAGAGAGTCTAGAGATAATGCAAATGAAGAAAAGTTGCATGCTTTCTGTGAGAAAGAGGGAGAATGTGAAGAGAGAGAGAGAGAGGAGTTTGGATGTGGGAGACGTGGGAGACGTGGGAGCATCCACCAAAAAAGAAAGAGGATATTAATTTCCACAATTAATGCAGAGAGCCACATTTGGTTCAGTGTGCAGTTCCCAATAAAATAATAAATGATGTTTTCTTCAGAAGCATTTTCAGCTTTTAGATGATAAAAGATCCAAGGACTGAAAATGTGTGTTAAAATTTGTGGTTTTATGTGCGACCCAAGAACCTGACCCATTCTTAGATATCTAGCAAAGTGTTTGTATTTCACAGTCACCATCTCTCTCCCTCTCACGTTTCCTCTGTACAGAATATCAAATCCAACAAAAAAAATTGACATAATTGCTCATATATTTCACATCAATTAGTATAAAATAATGATGTCACCTTGAGGAAGGATATCTTAATTGTCTTTCATGTATGGATACATATCAGTCCTAGTTTATGATCATTTGAGTAAAGATTTGTAGTCATATAATCATTATTGGCTCAAAGATCCGATTCTCAAAGTCAAAACAAGAAACTTCAAATTTACAAGCAATAATTTTTAGGACTTGAACCATACAATTATATAGATTGAGTAGATGGGCTCAATTGACAGACCCAAAAAGAAAAATTGTATTTAAGCCATTAATTTTAACCAGGGGAAGGAACAGTACCTTGATCCCAGTATTTGTTGCTTCACGTGAGGCTTCAAGCAGCGGATCAAACATAGGGTTGAATGCTACTGTAAATGCACAGTCAACTATACATCCTGTAAAGTCAACAATAACCCATGCATGATAACTGGGCCAAGCGTAATAGAGTTCGCCAAAGAGTTGACTTCTCAACAGGGATCAAAACACACAGAATAAGTAGAGGTTGAAT
Source organism: Dryas octopetala (assembly GCF_963921425.1). Taxonomy (NCBI): domain Eukaryota; kingdom Viridiplantae; phylum Streptophyta; class Magnoliopsida; order Rosales; family Rosaceae; genus Dryas; species Dryas octopetala. Next base: position 12,065,372 of record NC_141367.1, on the reverse strand, counting down.
TACCGTCAACATGAGTTCCAAAATCCAACTTCATTACATCATCATGCTGAAGCACTGTCTTGTCACCTGTATTTGGGGTCCAATGAGCAGCAACCCTGACAATAACGAGAGTAATGAACACAAATACAATTATGTGAAGAACAAAGGAAGAAATTAAATTCACAGGTGACGAATTTAGAAAAATTACCAATTCAAAGAGCATCCTGTGGGGAAAGCAATGCCTGCTTCCAGACCATTCTCGGATATTAACCTACGGACTGTGTTCTCCAATGTCTCACACAAATCAGTCATCAACATTCCAGGCCTTAAGATGCCTTTGATGTATTTCCGAACCTAAGTACAAGTAAACAAAGCCTCCAGTTGATTTCATCTCTCAGGTCATTTTATTTTAAATTAAGCAGCAATATATTTACAAAATGAAACTTCACCTGGCGATGAACTTCTGCAGCTCGACGAACCGAACTATACATTGGTTTTTCAAGACGCTCCAGCTCCCTCTTCTCTTCAGAGGTAGTCCTCCACAGGTTACTGAAACATAATACCAAATTTGAACAAAAATCTTGAAGAAATAAACAAAGGAAATGCTTCATCCTCTCCCAAATTCCCAGCCTTTCAACCAACTCTTTTTCAGTTTTATTGATGCCGCCTTCTGCAACATTTGGGTTACTTTTTGCCTCATGAGTGGGATTGCCACTTAAACTAGTGGAGTATTACAATCCCCTACCAAAGTGCCTAAGAACTTATTGCAACCAAAAAAAAAAAAAATAGCCCTCACTCACTCGTCTTTGTACTGTTGAATTTCACCCTCAGGAAACTCTCCAGATGGGAATAGATCAATAATAGGAATAGATGGTGGATCAGTCTGCCCTCGGATAGATTGTGGATCAGTCTGCTCTGGCTGTGCTTTCTTTTTCCTGCAGATAAGAAAAGAAATTAGCAAAATTCCTAGTGAAAATGTTTAACAAAAACAAAATAACAAAACCACAAAAATTTCCTTACTTGCTTTTATTTTTCTTCTTTTTTTTCTTTGTAATATCTGCCCAAAAAGCCAAGAGTGAGAGAGAGACAGACACAGAGCGAGATACAGAGAGAGAGAGAGAGAGAGAGAGAGGTGTGCAATGCAGAACTGCAAACATTAGAAACACATGAACTCATTCGAGTATAACACATTAAATTGTCCCGCTCAAGTAGAACTTATTACTAAAAGTTAATCTCACATTGTCTGGTTTACCAAAAGTATTTTTTCTAATAATGTAGGCACCCCATAATGCACTTCATAACCTGGGAAGAGAACTATTCCACCATATAGATTCTTAGATACAGAACAAGTGAAGGGAAGTGTTGAGTTAAGTATCTTTAATATTTTGAATTGAATACATTGAAGTAGAAGTATAATGGCTTTCCTGTTGCATGGCAAATTCCAAGTATACACTTGACTAAGGAAATTCAACAAAGTCTCTTTTGACTGGCTAAATACATATAGGATTTAAAAGCTTCATTTTTATCTTGTCACTCATTGCATAGCTAAAGCTTTTTCCCTTGTTTGAATCTTTCCATGGTAATGTTTTCTAGTAGCATTTAGTGCGTCTTTAGGCTTCTATGGTTGCACAAAGCTCCATATGCACTCTCCTAAGTTGATTGCAAACTGAAAGGACAACAAGTCCCACTCTTTATGCCAGAGATTAAGCTAATGGAAATAACAAAAATAATAGTATTGAGGTACCCAAAATAAAGAAAGAAAATTGCCCAATAATGTTATGGAGAAAAGAGAGAAGTAAGAGTAACATGGTAGTGATTTTGATATGAAAGCAACGAAAATATCACCTTTTTCATCATCTTCTTCATTTTGCAAACTTGGAGATTGTTGAGTGGGCTCTTCATTGCCATTTCTAGGCTCTAAAGTCCCATTTTCATCACTTGGGATATTATCATTAATCTTTTCCTCTGCCATCCTCAATGACCTGTAACTCTATAGGCAGAATGCACATCACTTATCAATCAATCATAACAAAAATGGAAAAAACAAAACTTAAAAAATTTCAATTTTAGGACTTGATACGACTGAGTATTCTTATTCTTAATCTTAACATGGTATCCCATGTTCATTGGAGGTAGAAGGGATCGGGAAGAAACACAGGATCACAGTAAGGGTAGTGAGTATTGAATATACATAGATGCCACTTGGGGTTGAACACCAAAACCCTGTACTTACAAGTTTCCAACAGTCTGGAGAATAATGACATAGGTGCAACTGTGCAAGTGAAGAAATTAAGTTTACATTACAAGTTTTTATCACTAGAATCAGAATTTAGGATTTAAATGTTTATTTATGTTTCTTAATTATTTTGCTATTTATTAGTTTTTAGGTACTTTAATTGTTATACTATTGCTGTATTCATTATGTTGCAGAAGTGAGGAGAGGAACCCACTTACAGTAAACAACCAGAGGCTCGACTCTCTACCTTATACCTTTATAATTGATAGTACGCAACTACGCAGTGACCCCATATTTGAAAACTCAAAGAGTTTTTCAATTTCTAAGAAAACCCAAAAGCGTACTGCATACATTCATTAGACTCGCAAAGAAAAAAAGAGAAAACCAGAGCAGAGCTCACATATTTAACAAATTAAGGAAGAACCAAAGAAACCAACAACGATGACACAAATAATAGATACACAGAAAAGTTGGGGAGATCAATACTTGTCAGCAAAGATAGCTGGGGTTTGTAGTGATACTAACACTTAAGCTCCAACAAAAAACTTTTTAAATCAAGTACTTTCAGAGATAATATTCAAAAATCCCACAGGTGAACTCTTTAAAATGAAACACAAAAAACAAATACCTCAAATTCCTATAACTTCTGCAACAGTTTTTCAAGTCAAATTCAAAGCTATAGAAACTAGCTTCAGAAAACTAATCCCTTCTTTCAGAAAATTAAAGACAACAAAAAAAGAAGCACAGAGAATAGGAAGTGACAGATGAAGACACCAAAATGAAATAAAAGTGTCCGTGTGTGTCGAGCACGCAGAGAATCAGAAGTGAAAGGGCTTAAAATAATTACCTGAGGCTGGAGTATAGTCCACGGCGGTGCAAAGCGGGGCTGTTGACAGAAAGAGGGAGAGAGACACTTTGAGGCAGAAAGTCGCGGCGGTCTCTGTAATGTTTCTTTCTCTGGGCCTGGGCTCCCCTTGCCTCTTGGCTTTGTTCTCGGTTTGGCTTTTGGGCCCTATTTTTATGAAATGTTTTTGCTAACTCTATATCGTGTGTCACTATTCAGACTCAACTTTTTTATTAAGACCCTCAACAATTAAATGAAATATTAATTTATAATTTCATCCTAACGTAAATTGACTATTAAAGATAAACACTTAATTTAAAAATTAAAAAAACAAAATATACCCAATATTTCTGTATACCCACAGCTTCACTTATCTCTCCAACTGCCAAAGCAATGAACCCAAGATGGGCTTGCTTTGATTCACCCATCTTTTACAGCCAAATTGGGTGGGTGGATGGGTGGGTAGGTGGGAAGGGGGTATCAAATCCTTATAACATTGTCGGAAATATCAATCACTTTTGTTTAGTACTAACTTATCTTTCTTGGCAATGCAAATCCATCTATATCAGATGCTATTTATACTAGTTTTTTATAGGAATTGAAGCTTGGAAGTTGAATGAGCTGAAATGAGATCAATAGATTTAATACACTCATTTATTGACTATAGTAAAACTCGTAGCCAGTCTGGCCTTTATTTGGTTATTTCCTTGATCTATATAAATGTATGAATGCCCAAATCCCTTTGTATATGAATTTAAGTTTCTTCAACAATATTTTGTTCAAATGATTGAAGATGTCTTTAACACTTTTCTTGAATGGATCTCTGTGATGGCATTGCTTATACCCAATTTGATATTCGATGGCAGTGGTTATGGTGTTTGGTGGTGGTGGTGGTGGTGGTGGTGGTGGTGGTGATGGGTATAGAAAATAGGAATTGTTGGGTGTGTTCATTGGGTTTTGATAAGGGTAATTTTGGAAAATTGGTTGGGTGTGGTAATAAGTTTTTAAAATTTTTAATTTGGAGTTGGGTGTAGAGATCATGGTGGGGAAAAAAATAAAAAAATTGGGTCCAAATAGCGGCACCCCTCTATCTCGAGTCTTACTTGAACTTCATTTTTTATTTTTTATTATTTCGATTTGCACACCCCCATTTTCTCTCACTACACATCTTTTCAACTTATTAAAATTTCTAATTCTCATAACACACCCTTCACATTACTAAAATACCTATATTTCATTCTCTCACCAAATTTCTCACTATACACCCACCCAATACTTCCAAACACTACACACCCCACCCCCCAACACTTCCGAACACCACACACCCCACCCCCACAACACTACCAAATTGCTACCAGCAAAACACGCCTTGCTAGTATTTTGCTGCCGTCTTTCACCGCCATCAACACACGCCTTAAATTTTTTTTAATTCAAATGTAAATCTAAAGGTTAGTCTATCTAGTTTTAATTGTTTAATCCATCACCAGAAATGAAAGAACATGAAGAAAAAAAAAAAAAAACTCAAAAATTTACTATCATATCTCATCTAAAGACGAATAATGGACGAATGGAAGCTCAAGGCTCTATTCATCAAAACTAATATACTTTTCTACAATATTATTACCTATATAGAATAAAGAGAAGATTTAGGGTTTAGTGGATGAAAGATGAAGAAATGAGGTTATGAGAGGAGGAGGTGTGCCTCAAAGGTTGGGGTTGGGGTTTAGGAGTGCTGGGTTTGGGGTGTGAAGAGAGTTTTTTTTTTTTTTTAAACATTATGGATTGTCCTTTAAGGTTTTTTCACTTTGTGTCAATTAGGTCAATTCACAAATTAAGTTAAGAGTGTGTATGAGTAGGATATTGGAGATAGAGGTAATAGAATTACAAATTAGGGCAAGTACACTGTTTTAAACTTTGACAGGTGAGCTTTGTCATGGAGGAAAGGTACACACTGCATGGTTATTTATTGTTAACATGCATTTTCATTTCATGAACTTATACATGGATAGTTGTGAGGATTAATAATGTGTGGAACAATGCCATAATAATCAAAGATTTATGATTTTATACTTATGTTTGGCATGTGATTATTAACTATTTTGGAACTCAATTTAACTTAGTGATTAAATGTGCAAAGTTTCTGATAAAGGTAATTGGCTTAAACATGATAAACCTGGTTGTTTGTAACTTATATGCCTTGTGAGTGTTTAGGCCACCGGTAAATGATTTTGGTTTCGTTGAAGCTTATGTTGATATTCAAAACTAGTTTGAAACGCATGAAATTATTTTGGATTGGTTGAGCAAGGGATCAGCTGCTTAGGTGATGTTTACCCCTACACAGTTTGTGAGTGCATGATACACTTAGGACAAATAGTTAGCTTGATTGATCTCTCGGATTCAGAGGGAGGAAGTTGGAGGAATAGGTCCCCTCGTATCGACATCCCAACATCGAAGGACACTAGTGAGGATGAGGACCCCTCTATGGATAAGTGTAAAACTATCGTTATAGTTGGGAAATCTGTTGATCATTATCTGATTTCATTGTTTTAATTTCATTGTTCTGATCTTTGGTACTTTAAAAGATTTTGATTATTGACTCTAATATGATTATTATTTATAAAGGTTTTGCTTGATATGTTTCAAAGCAAGGGTTTGCTATTCATTTTTGTAAATTCATATTTCAACTACTAACCCTAAGAAGCTCATCACATTGGTGAAGCTCCATTGTTGCTACTACTCTAAGTTATATTATAAAATGAAAAATATTCACTACTCTTTTGGTAAAGTGTTCAATTCTATTTATTTGCCTTATATTGTTTATTGACTTTGGGATGAGATTATCTTGAGGTTGATAACTAATGTGGCAGTGCCACATGCTCAAAATGACAGACCTCATTTTGGGGTGTGACAATTGGGTAGTCAATATTAAAATTTTTTGTTGGGTGGTACTTTGGACATTTCAAGTGCAAAAAGAGTTACAAGGAGTGCTCCTATATGTACACCCTTTTTCGAGATTACACACACTCTCCATCTAAATTGTGAAATTACCAATATCACCCAATATCAAAAGACAATAAAGGACAACATTTATTATTATTAATATTTTAAATAAAGAAATTTTTGAATGAAAACAAAAAAAAAACAAAAAATTAAAAACCAGAACCCAACGACCGCCGGCCTTCTACCACTCTGTCACTACCCTCGTCGCCGATGGTAGAGCCCCACCTAGCCAGCGCCTTCCTTCTCTTTCTTTCTCTTTCTCTCTCTCTTTGCACCTCATATACCGAACGAAAAGGAAGGTTGGCGACCATGCCGGCCTCTAGATTGGAAGTAATCGACCTTTGATCTAGAGGCCGACATGGTCACTGGCCTCTCTTTCAGTTCAGTAGGGAGGGTGGAAAGAGAGGGAAAGAGAGAGGAAGAAGAGGAGACACTACGCCATGCCAGCTACCAGGACAGTGGAAGAGGAGAGAGAGAGAAAGAGAGAGAGAGAGAGAGAGGAGACACTACACCTCGTAGCCGACGGTAGAGTCCGGCAAGGTTGTAGACGATGGGTCTTGGGCTTTGTTATTGTGTATTCTTTTAGTGTAATGTGGGTTTTTTTTGAAAATATTAGGGTGTGTATTGTGTAGTGAGAAATTATAAAAATAAAATAGAAATAAGGAGTGTGTAATGAGAAATAAGTGTGTAGTGAGAAGAAAAAATGTGTGCATATAACCAAGGAGTAAAATTTCGGTTTTGAGGAAATTTTTGATGGAAATTTGGATGAAAATTTTTGCGGAAATTTCGATTTCGATAAAATTAGACACAAACGACGGAAATTACTATCAAAATACGGAAATTTTGAATGAAACTTGACCATATGTTTATTTAACATATTATCTACTACATTTATAAAAAACATTGAAGAAACCAAATTATATAGTAGGTTTCATATGATATAAGGTAAATATAATGCGCGCTGGACAAATACTGTTAAATAAAATTAGTATAATGAATAAATGAAATTAGTATATTCTTTATACTCTATAATTTATAGACTAAATCCTAATACTAAACCCTATATACTCTATATACCTTAATACTCTTTATTCTCTATAATTTATAGACTAAACCCTATATACTCTATAATTTATACTTTATATTGTTTAGGATATGGTATATGATATTAGTGTTTAGGCCCTTTATGATACTTTTAATTATGTTTTATATATAAATATATTAAGGTTTAAAAACAACTAAACGAAACACCAAAACGGCCAAACGAAACCCAAAACTTTTTTTTTTTCTTTCCAATTGCTCAAAGTCCCCAAACCTCAATCAACCCTAAATTTTTTTTTTTTGTTTTCCAAATTATTTGTTTTTATTTTATACTTAAGATTAAAGAAGGGCAATACCGCAATATCTTTTACCAAAAAAAAAAAGAAGGACAATATCACTCACATTGCTATGTTAATAGTCAGGAGGAAGTTTATTGGGAACCATTATAGAAAAAAAAAAAACAATAAATATAAACAGAGGATTCAATCCCCCTAAGAAAAAAATAAAAAACTCCAACCCTCCAACAATAAACATGTCCAACTCATCTGCGTAATAAGTCACACTAATTAATATAAAGAAGGACACATGGTTTTGAATTTCTCACTTCTCTTTGTAAGTTTCTATTTCTCATCTTTTTCCCAAAAAGTCGGAATATGGTAGCTGTAGATAAGGGTTGACCACATATGTAATTGTGGCAACTATGTGACCATTCAATAATTATATATTTTTTATAAAGTTTATAAATATTTATAATGGTTAATTTAGAGCTTAACATTTATGCTTAAAGTCTAAAGACTATGTTGTAAATAGAACTCAAGTATTATCAAGAGTAAGTTGTAATTGGCATATAGACTATATAGTCACAATTGTGTAATTGTCATGTACAATTGTTTTTTTTTTTTTTTAACAAAAAATGAGTGAGCTGTGACTGTGAGCCTTCTCTGTTTTTGGCCAGGGAAAATGAGTGAGCCTTCAAATGAGCGTTTGATGGGTATCTAAACATTGGACAAGGCCCTAGACAAATTCCTTCCCTCCCCTCAATATATAAAACAAAAAAATTTATGAATTAATATTGTATCGAAAAAAAAAAAAAGTTGTACGACTTGTAAAACTGCTGTAGCTTCCCCATTCTCCATTTCCCCTTTCTTTTCCTTTTTTTTTTTTCTTCTTTTCCTTTCTCTCCACAGACTCCACCCCTTTCTTCTTTTCTTTTCTTCTTTTCCTTTCTCCTTTTCCTTTCTCTCCACTGACTCCACCCCGTGCTTCTCTCTCTCTCTCTCTCTCTCTCTCTCTCTCTCTCTCTCTCTCTCTCTCTCTCTCTCTCGGCATCCCCATCACCAGCCCACCATCACCCTCATCTCGCCCCTGCCGCCGCCCCCCGCCGCCGAAACCCACCGAAAACCCAGCCCTTCTTCTCTTTCTCCCTTCTTTTCTTCCTCCCTCCACGGCCTCAACTCCCAAGTGAGAAAGAGATCTGAGTTTGGGGGAGAGATCTCAGTTTGGGGCTGCTAGTGTTAGTCACAGTAGATTTGGGCGAAATTTCGACGAAATTTGGAGAAATTTTACAAAAACAAATAAATTATGAGTTCAAAATTTCGTCGAAATTACCGAAATTTTGTCAAAATAATACTGATCGAAAAATAATGGATACGTGATAAAATTTCGGGACCTCAAAAAAACAAAAATTAAAAATTCCAAATTTCATTCCTTGCATATAACACTCTTCAAACGTTAGAGATATGACGTGAGGGTTAAAAAAAGTAGAACAACCCCCACGGGAGATTATTGAGTGTAATTTCTCTTGTTTTCATGGTAAAAAGAATAAAATAATACCTCCAAAAAAAAATTAAAAATTCCATTCCAAGAGTTAGGGTGGCGCGTGTAAACACCCCATTTGGGAACTACTTTTGTGAAACTTCCCAGACCAAGAAGATCTTCTTCCGTGTAAACTCCCCAACCAAGACTGGTGCTGACTGACTTCGCCACTGCCCTCGAGTCCTCAAGCTCGTCTTTCTGTCGCCGATGCCATTTAATCTCTTCCATCTCCGGTGGACCCCAGAAACGGGACCCACCAGCAAGCTCCAAGAGCAATCACTTCGTTCGTTGTGCGACCATGTGGAGATCGATCTAGGACTTGTTGCACTTTCTTCAAACCCTTGGGGACTGGTGAGTTCATCAGAGCCAGTTTGGACTTTTCATTCTTTAAATCTCTGATGGAATCATAAATGTGTTGTTGTTTTGCTTCTTGGTGTTTTATTCATAGTACATTTCTAAGAACTTGTTTGTTAAATTTACATGCTGTTTGGAGTAAATTTGATGATTTTAAAGCACAACCTGACCTCATAGTTTCCTCAATCAAATTCACAACTTTGGTGAATAACCCATTTCGCCATTCTCAATAGATATCCATAATGTTATCTTACCAGATTTCCTATATGTTATGTGTTAATCTGTACAATACATCAAACAAGATTCCCACTTTATTAATATTGCAGTATGATAGTTTGATATCTTAACTTGCCAGACTAGCAAGAGAAAATTTCCCTACATGTATGCACTATATATATATATATATATATGGTATGTATGTAGTTCTCAACCAATACTGTTTAGGTGAAATCGTGATGTGTAACTAAATTAAATAGTGAAATTAAGTAACCAATCTTGCCATCTTGGACTGTTAGTTCCAAGATTACAACACTCCAACTATCAGTTTAAGGATTTTAATGTTGACTGTAGAGGAGATTTAACATAGAATTTTCCATTTGTAAGTCAAGGAACTAATCAAGTCTTGTCCTGTTGAATCTAGGGTTTTAGGTTGACAAATTTAATGACTTGTACTTATAATAATATCATCTTATGTACGGACGACTTAGAGACTATTTACAAGACTAAAGGCAGAGTCAAAGATAGAATTATGATGATCAAGCCAAAGTCACAACAGTCAAGGCCACACTTGAATTTTGGAGTGCTTCTAGTACCATGGTTAGGAACTTAGGATAGGTATCACAACCTAGACCTAGAATAGATAGGCTAAGGAGAGGAATCAATTGTGGTTGGACACTTTGTGAAGCCTTTTGGTATGTTAAAATTAGGAATGAGTTTGACAGTAAGAAGGAGATTTAGAATGAGTTTGACTGTGACCATGATAAAATTGTCTTAGGATTATAAGGGTTTATGGGTTAACTTTTGAAACCCATTGTCATTGTCATTGGAGTGATCAAGTCCAACCAAGGGGTTGGGGTGATAAATGTTGTGGTGAATGTTTTATCTGTATGGTTTATTTATGATGTATACTCAAATGATTGCCTTGGCCACAGTAAAATCTATTGTGTATAATATTTATTTCATGGATGATTTGTCTGTGTTGTGGAAATTTAATTAAGCATTAAGTTATACACAGATAGATTTAATAGAGCATAATGAACTTACCCAACTAGGTAATTTAGAGGCTAATTTGAATTTCTAAAAAATTCGTATACATCTCTAGAAAAATTTTAGACTGACCTAAACCAGAGAGGAAAAAACTGCTCCAAACATTCTTAGACATCTATATAAGCGAAATTATAAATTGACCTGAACCAGAGAATCAAAACTTCAGGGTTAGAAACTATTGGGAGAAAAATCTGATAGCTTTTTTTTGAAAAATTAGGTTATTACTATTCACCCTGTCTAGGACAATTGAATGGCAGATTTCACCAGTGGATTACATTAAATCATTAGAAGATAGACTTTAGCAGGCACAGAAATAAGGCAGGAGATTGACATCACTAGTTCTATTCAATTTTCAAGCAAAATTTTCCCTTTGAACTATCCCTTGTTGTCAACTTATCAGTGGCCCTTTCCATTCCGTTGGTCTTAAAACCATCATAAACGAACTTTTGCGTTATTAGTCCAACACATCTAGACGTATTAAGTAAGCAGCATTTACTGGGATTAGATCTCTTGATGAAGAAGATTGGACCATCTTAGAGGTTCCAGTCTCCAGATTTCTTTGAATTTGGTGTCTCTAAAGCTGTAACTGCTATTGGAACATTGGTGACCATCCAAAACAAAGTAGTGGATCAGTCAACATTGAAGAACATGTTGCCCTCCTATGTTTTCGGATTTTCTGTCACGTTTTTTTTTTTTTTTTGCTTCTTTCGTAATATTTAAAAAATACCTTAATTTGGCCATTTCCATAGCATCTGTTTGAAAACTCATCCTTGATCCATTCGTTTATCTCATTCAATGTTGAAGAACACATTGCCCTCCTTTGTTTTCTGATTTGCTGCTCTTTTTTTTTTTTCCTTCTTATTTGGAACTATTAAAATAAATTCTTTACTTGGCCATTGTCTTAGTACAGTTCTCAAAACTCACTCTTGATCCATTCATTTTATCTGGTTAAATCAAGATTTTCTAACACTCATAGTTCTTTTTGGCTACACCAAATCATTTAAGAAATAATGACCATAGATCCCTTTAGACTGAATAATGTAGCAAGAGATGGTCAATGTATCAGCAATATATCTGTACATAGTACATAGTACAATCCACTGTTAGATTCTCTCTCTTAACAAGGTTCCGCACTGCTGTCATAGACCCAAGTATAATTGGAACTATAGTTAAGTAATGCTGAAATGGTGACTTGAACTCTAAGGATTTGGTGGCTCATATGGTTTTTCCATTAAAATATATGCATATTTTAAACTAAACTTCTCCACTTACATTAATAATTAGGACATGTCAGCTCATATATATTGGTATTGTGTGTGGCATGCTTGGCAGAACTTTAATTAACAACTTTGGCATCTTCAGTACTTCATCTTTTGGATTGTCCATTCAATAATATGACCTTTCATGTTTCTAACGTCTTTTCAATTTGGAATTTGTAATTTTTACATATATGTTATGATTTATGTCATATTTGCTCATGCAAGTCATTTCTTGCGCTGCTTGCTCCTAGTTTTGCATGATAATATTTCAGGCCTTGCTAGCTTTGTTGTAGAAGTAACATTTGCTGTGTTAATTTTTCTCTAAGAGTTCGTGTTGTACATGTTTACTGTTCTTCTCTTACATGCTAAATCTTTTGCCTTTACTACGTTATTGGTGTTCCAGTTATATTATAAATGCGTGTTTATTAGCATTTACTTTCTTTCATTACGCAATGAGAAAAAGTGTAACTTGAGTGTCATTTAAGCATTGCTTTTTGAAGCCTTGACTCTTATGCGTTTCTTCTCTCTTTCAAACTCAAAAACCTGTTGATCAGAAAATCACTAATAGTAAAAGTTGATTGTATTTTATTGATTGTACTTTTTTATAATGTTTTCGTACAAAGGGTGTCCTAATTATGGTTGAACATGACCTGTCGATTTTGTTCTTTCTTCCTGTAGGAATATAATGGATCACCAATATGTCCATGGATTTGATTCAGACGAAAGTGACCTAGATATGCAAGCTGAAACCTATGATAGCAATGAAGGGATAGATGTGCTTCCTGAGAACTTGGACTTGTGTGTAGGTGAAAAAGGCGAGATAGCCGAACAATCAGAAGATCTACCTATGAATGTAGAAGCTTTAGAACCATACATAGGCATGGAGTTCAACTCAAGAGATGAAGCTAGAGAATTTTATGTTGCCTACGGCAGGCACACTGGTTTTATTGTACGTATACACCACAATTGCCGTTCACGAGTAAACAATCAAGTTATTGGTCAAGATTTTGTTTGCTCAAAAGAAGGCTTTCGTGCAAAAAAATATGTGTACAGAAAAGACAGAGTTCTTCCCCCACCATCAGTAACCCGTGAGGGCTGTCAAGCAATGATAAAGCTAGCTTTAAGAGATGGAGCAAAGTGGGTAGTCACAAAATTTGTGTAAGAGCATACTCATAAACTAATGAATCCCAGCAAGGTTCTATGGCGGGGATCAGGAAAGCACTTAGTAAGTGAGGTATGTTTGGGAGTACTTTTTATATGAACATGATTTTGAATGAAATGTTTGTGTAGGAAGATTTGTCACTGCTAGCTCACTAAAGTCTGTGGTTAATGATGTTTTTGGAGAAGAATAAATAAAATACCTGATAGTAGAAAAACATATAACAACATTACTGTTAGATTATAAAATTGTTGTTAGTACACAGACTAACAGTTTAAGCTTTTGGAAATAGTGGTAAACCAACAAAACTTATCATGGTATTAGAGTAGAAGATTATGAGTTTGAACCCTTGTAATTGTAACCTCCAAATTTAAGTTCAATTCAAGATGTTAGACACTTAGACCCTCCAATGGTGAGGAAAGGCCTGCATGTGAGGTGGAGTTTTAGATTATAAAATAATTATTGATTACATCTTAACTAATAGCTTAAACTTTGGGAGTAGTGGTATAACCATTACTATGTTTAATATGCTAACATGTTTTGAAATGTGGAAGAGCTGTAAAGATTGTTACCAGGGATTTGAGCTGCCAAGCCTAGTTGAAACTAATTACAACCCTTGCTTTTCATATGAAGGCCTCCTAGTTAATATATATATATATATATACATATTAGTCAAATTTAATATACTGGCTAAACAGTTTCCGATCATTGAAATTTGTTGTTGGGTGGTTAGGTGAGCGGGGAATTCCTCGCTCTATGGTGAGCTAGTGATCATTACTGATATGAAGGTCTTAGTTCAGTAAATGTACAAAAGAAATCTTTTGCACATACAACTTATGTTCCTCACTTCCTCCTATGTTAATCCCAAAGTTAACAGAAATTCATGTCACTTATGTCGATCAACCAACTTAATCCTCATAGATTTGTCCGCTTCTTAGATCATGATCATGGCCAAGCTGCCCATGTATGTTTTAATACTTACATTTTTATATTCAAAGGGTCCCCCAGGAGACTTCACAGACATGTATGACTGCCATAAGCAAAACCGAAAACACCAATCATTGTTGCAAGTATAACATATAATTCAAACAATACCTCTTAATCATTGGTGTTTATAATTTGCTACTTCCTGGTTTAGCATCTTAGTTATTAAAATGGTGTTGTGACCTAATAGTTTCTTAATTTGCAGGATGAGAAGGATAAAAGAATCCGTGAACTGTCCCTTGAGTTGTACAATGAGAGGCAAAAATGTAAGCGACGCTGTGCTCAATACGAAGAACAGTTAAATATGATTTTGAAAGATCTGGAGAAACATACTGAGCACATATCAAAAAAGGTTGCGGATATAGTTCAGAGCATAAGAGAAGTTGAGGAGGAACGATCAGAGGACTCGGACAGTGGATGGAGTTAGTGCAACTTGCACATTTTTATCACTCTTTGCTATGCCTTTGATAGTGAGCAGCCCATTTATCAATTTTAGGAGCCATGCAACAACTGACAATTCACCTGCAGTTTTGGTTGAGTTTACCATTGAGGTGGATCAAATTTAGTCCACAAAATCGATTATTTTTCAAAAAAATTGGCAGGTGACCTTTTGATGTTTGGATTGAGATGGTCATGCTCATTGGAGGCCTTTTGTGTAAATTGGCAAATTCCTCCCGAATGATGGAGTTCATTTGTTGAATAGCGCAGTCAAGTCATTCTCATGTTGAACCGTATTTTCTTTTTCTTCAACAATTAATTTTACTTTAACATTATGCTTTTTTCATAGTAAATTAGTCTTTTTTTTTTCTTTTTTCTTTTTTTATTGTAACATTATGTTGAGCCTTTTTTTTTTTTTTTGCTTGAATCCTTTGGCTGCATTTTGATTGCGTGGGTCTCTATTGCGTTTGTGCTTCGGTGTTGCTATTTGAGCGGCTTACGGTATTATTTTTTTTGGTTAAATGAAAAGAGATCGAACCATTAATATATTATAATTTCAATTTATTTCCCTATCTTCTCTCATCACTTGGCTAATCTGATGGCTCACTAGAACTGCTTTATTTTCTTATGGTTTAAAATGCACGGATGCTGCCACACTAATTAAATTTGATATTTATTTACTAACTAAAGATACCGGAAATGAAGAGTAACATTTTCTTAAGGAAAAAAGCGTGAGTAGCTAGCTGAATGAATAACTAGTATAGGGTTTAGGCGCTAAAATTTCTAATCTTACCTCATGAGAGCAGGTTTTATACAGGTTTTTTAATTTTATAATTTATTAACTAAAGTTTTATGATTTTTAAAATTTTAACTAAAGTTCAATAATATTATAACCATTCCATGCTACATAATATTAGTTTATTAGTTTTTTTTTTTTTTCATACATAGCAGCCGTTGAGCGCTCGACAGTCACTTTCGAGTGGTCGGCAGTGTATTTTTATTTCTTTCTCAAACCCTGATTTGTCGGTTTTATATTAGGTTTTAATTGAGATATCAGGTGAACCTGTACCCTATATCCTCAAAAAATAAAAAAATAATAACATATTTCTTTGACAAGACAATAGTTAAAAGGTTTTATTTAGGAAAAAAAAGCCATAAGGTTTTTTTTCAAATAAAAATGTTTTTTAAAATGACTAAATTTTAATTTTTCCTTTATAATTTGTCATGGGAAATGCTTGACTTCATTTAATTATGAATTAATTTTATTTATTTACTCAGACTAAAAAAAACAAAAAGAAATAGATTTGTGAAATATAGATGAATAAAAAATTATTGTTTATAATTATAATATTATATGATATAATAATATTATGTTATCACTTGTCAATCTACTTAAATTATAACGCAATTTTAAGAATGAGATTGAGGGGGTTCTCCATCCCGAGATGGAGCCATGCATTTTTCATTTGCGGTAGAGAAATAGGCCGTCCATTTCGGAGCTCCATTGTGAAGAACCCAAATCAGCCAACTTTGGACATGGCCCACTATGGAGACCACTAATAGTCTAATAGTCTAATACCATACTCACCATGTTGACAACTTGACATGTTGCATTCTCGTTGGAAGTTGGAACCACGCCGGTGCACTGACCGTTAGATCAAGAAAGCCTCTTCATCATGATCATGCATTGAGATTCGCGCTTTCTCTCTGATCAATAATCTGGGAGCACTCACACAAAACAGAGAAAGAAAGAAAGAAAAGCTGTCAAAGGCCTTGATCAAATTCAGCTTCAACCTTCAGAGGTAAGTTTCTGTTTCTGTTACTGTTAGTTTTTAATTTTCTGGGTTTCTTGTGAAAGTGATCAGATTGGTGCCAGTTTATACTTTTGAGCTTTCTTGAATCAAGCTTTTGAGCATTGCCGAAGTAATTAAACATGGGATTTTTTTGTTTTTCATTTTGTTCTTATGGTTTTGCCTCAATATATGTAGATATAATGGTGGGTGGTGCTGGTGGGCATGAATTTCTAGACAGTGATGGGGGTTCAGATGATGAAACTTTTGAAAGCTTTCATGAACATGACAGTGTGGGAGATACCCCACTGCAACATTTCAGTTTAAACAACAGTATAAATGATGGTCTGATTTCACTAGAACCATACACTGGGATGAGTTTTCAGTCATTGGATGATGCAAGAGATTTCTATTATGAATATGCAAAGCGCACAGGCTTCACCATACGAACAAATCGAATCCGACACTCACTAAAGAACACAGCTATAATAGGCCGGGACTTTGTTTGTTCAAGGGAAGGTTTTCGTGCCGCGAAGCATACACTTAGGGAAGACAGGGTTCTTCCTCCACGCCCAATCACAAGAGAAGGGTGCAAAGCAATGATTAGGTTGGCAGCAAGGGAGGAAGGGAAATGGGTAGTTACCAAATTTATAAGAGAGCACAACCACAAGCTAATGACTCACTGCAAGTCTCCTGGGGAGCTGCCGATAGTCAATATACTCACTGAGGTATGTCTGAGATATCATATAACTGAACAGATAGTGTAGCAAATTAGTTAAACATGTTAATGGAATTTAGTATCTTAATTTTGAATTATGGATTTGTTAAGTGGTCGAAACTCATATTTCGAGTTGAGCTGCTATGGTTTTTTTGGTCATTATCATTATGATTTTTTTAGTTAATGTTACTCAAGGTTTGGGGAAAATTACTCTTTAGGAAGAAGTTTTAAACTATAACCCTTCGCGTTGTTTCAGTTCCATGAGTCATTGTGCCAAAATCTGTGAGAAAAAAAAAAAAAGAAACACACACACACGCACAAACACACATATTTTCCTATAGGAAGAAAATTGCACAATACTGTGTCAAGTGACCGGCATGTTGACATGGTGGTACAAAAGTGTATTTTAAGTGTGTTACAAGTTGGATCAATTTTATTGCATTAAGCAATAATCCAGTAATCTACCATAAAAAGGAAATATGCAATAGTCCAGTATGACTGTATTACATAATCAAGTGAAAACATATAAAGCTGGACTTAAATGCGAAACAAAATTTGTAGGCATATATATGACATCAGTTAACAAACAGATTGTGAAAGATTGCATCTCATTTTCTTTAAAGCTGTCCGGTATTTTAGGCAGGAGTAGGTTAGGTTGAGTTCATGCTCTTTAACCATAATTGACAACAATATGAACAGGGAAAACATGCATACCAAAATTTTGACAGAAATATAAAACATAAAACAACTGTCGCCATGAATATGGAAGAATTTCATGAACAACATATCCAGCATGCATTTCACCTCTAAAATAATTCATGTGACAAAAACTCCACTACTGATATAATTATTACTGCTTCAGCACACTCATCATCTCTACGTTGATCTCTAGCATTCCTATCTTCGCTTATCAAAAGTATTCTCCAAAAATCCTAACCAAATTGTGGGGTTTTTTTTTTTTTTTTAATAGGAAACAAACTTTTATTAATATGAACAGAGTGGTACAATAAGATATCCAGTAAGCTTAAAAAAGCTAAAACATATAGCAACTAACTATACCAGCTACATATCAAGTACATCAATTACACAAAGCAGAAGAAAATAATAAACATCTGCATTGCAATCTAACAGTAATGCAGAAAAACAGTTATAAAGCTGAGGAAGCTGAAGCCCATAATGATGCCCAAAAACGAATCCTCTCCAATAGATGGTCAGAAGCCTCCCCTCTCGCTCCCTCAAAAAATTATATTCCTCTCCATCCCAATTACCCAGAAAACAGCCATCACTGCACAACTCCCCAGCACCCTGCCTCTCTTAAAAAACTAGCGTCTTTCACACAGTAAAGCGACACAATCAGCTGGAATGACCCAACCGAGCTTAGTCTGCCTAAATAGCCTTAGCCAAAGATCTAACGCTATTGGACGGTGAACACTTTCAGCACCTTCCTTACAGATCACACACCAATAAGGTGAAAGACAAGAAAATGGTCTTCTCCGCTGAACCATATCACAGGTATTAATCTTCCCATGAGCAATTATCCAAGATAACATGCATGCCTTAGGAGGTACTTTAGCCTTCCATATTACTGAAGAGGGAGTGAACGGAGAAAGAGAAGGGTTGTCCATCAAATGGCTCGAATATGATTTGCAAGAAAACTCCCCTGAAGATTCTAGCTTCCACCTGCTGTCTGGTCTAGATCGAACCAGCACAACACTCTCTAACTGGGAATATAAGGACAAATTCCCCAAATTCCAACTCACTCCGAACCCCAAAATCCCAACCTGTCAAGGTTTGGCTCTATTTGTTTCTGCTGTTACCTTTCAGATGTTTGGAAGAAACACATGATTCTCAACAGATTTTGGCTTCACAATTTTGTAAGTTATTAGGAAATTAGCTCAAAAATTTGTTGCAAATTTTATGTAGGCATTAATCTGAAAGATTCTGTTAAACATGCTGGATTTGGAGTTTAATTAATTGACAATTTTTGTCACTAAGCTCATCATTTCTCAAGAAGTTATGGATGCTTTCTCTAACTTTTAGTTTATACAGTTGTCATTTGTGTCTCTTCTGATGTGTTGTACCATTTATATTGTAAGACATGGTAACCTGATATATTGTGCTGTATTTTCTAGTATATAGCATATACTGTAAACACCACACTGTAGCCAACTCACAGATTTCCACAAGCTCTTCATAAATACTACATAAAAAGAAAAAAAAAAAAAAGTTGATATTCTTTGCTTTGGATGGAGGAGGGCAGATCCAAACAACTATTTGGTGTGGGTTAAGTAATTTAAATATTGCAAAGAATAATTTCATGTAAGAATACAGAGCTGAATACTGGTATGTATCTACATGTTTACCGACGATTACCAATTAGAATATATTATGCCCAGATGGCCTGAATTAGTTGTTTTCCAAAACACCCCCTTGGTAAAAGCATAGGACAGAGGCCAGTATACTGAAACATATGGCAGCACTTGAGGGGATTTGGATTTTTTCCTTGAAGGCAGTCGAACCACTCCATTCCGGTATCATTGCAGGAGCTAATGCATGATACAAGAGGAGCTACAGAGAGGAAATTTAGATCAAGAAAATTATGAGTAGCATCAAAGGCAATCCATGGATAAAAGTACAATCTCTTTAGAAAAATTCCTAAATCCGTATAAAAACTTCTAACCACATTTATGGGCTCTATGCCCTTTAATCCTTAGCATATATATATATATTTTTTGTCTCCTGTTGAATTCATGGTCAGCTTTTAACAAATTACATGGGGAATGTTTTTAAGGATATATCTCAATGCAAAAGTATGTAGTATAACTGTATAAGTAAGAGGTTTATATATAGGATAATTCTCTAATGAGGAAGCCTTCAATTTGATGTATATAATATATACACGCATCTGTTCTCCTGTGCAAAGTTGTATAGGCTGATTGGAGAACAATGCATGACTGTGGGGGATGATTTCCTAAACCATCCCCTACAAATACCCCGCTGCATCTGGGGTGATCCCCCATGAAGTTGCAGATGTGCGACTACACGCAAGGGATCATCCCCCTATACATTAGTATTTTTCTGTTTCTATTTTTTTTTCCTCTGTTAGTAGCCTCTAATTTTGAAGTGTACAACATATTTGCAGGTAGAGAAGGATAAAAAAATCCAGGATTTATATGATGAGCTCCAGCGTGAAAGACAACGATCTGCAGCATTCCAACAACAGTTATGCATGATTCTTAAAGATCTTGAAGAACATGCGGAATATATCTCTGTAAGAGTTGAAGACATTGTCAACAGCATGAAAGAAATTGAACTTGGTGAGCTTTAAAGCCATGTAGGGGATTGGTGTCATCTATCTGAATTCTAACCTGGAGCATTAAATTCACAGCTGCAATTTGAGTTTTGTGATTTGAATTCTAAGGATGAAAAAGGTACGTAGTTGGTGACCACATCTGTTGGCATGTGAAGTTTGGACATAGAATCAAGTCCTTGTGATGGGCAAAGCCAGGTGCTCTTATTTTACGATGGTAGGGACATCCTTATGCCAGATGGTAGGAACGTCCTTATGCCAGTTGTCAAAGACCAGATCTTTGCACTTAGCGAGCCTGAGTAAATTCTTAATGCAATGCGTCATAGAACTTTGAAGTAAGGATGTATGAATCTAGTTCCACAAAGTTAGAGCGAATTCTGTACACTTCCTGCTGTGGTGGACGTCGGAAGGTTTGTCAAAGCCAGTGCGCGTACTTATGAAACTGCTGCTGTGGTTGATAAGGAAAAGACTAAGGACAAGTTCCTTGTACTGTTGCGAACTACATTAGGGCTTCAAATAGAACTTGTTTAATCTTCCTTATCTTTGCTTTTTTTTTTTTTTTTTTGGTCTTTGCTTTTTCAAGCTGAGATGTTATCTGGTTGTTTGTAATTTGTGTTTTACATGTTTAATTCATCTCTAGATCAAATTAAAAAAAGACCTATGCAACTGAAACTAGGCATTTCTCCTTTTATTACTCTTTGATACAATAATTCTACTGGACACTAGTTATTAGGTGTTGCAACAACATAAAGGATGCTTGTTATGGTCTTCATCAATTCGAGTTTAGGCTCGGCCAGAATATTTCATGCTTGAGTGAGCTGGAGGCAAATCTTCCAGTTCTTGAAAAATGTCATTCAAAGCTGAAGGTTGTAAGTGTTTATCAAGGGTTTGCACTTACAGTTCTTGGAAAATGTCATTGATTCTTGGACGATGGGCGAGAACCATCTATGAACCAAGATCATTCCAATAAGGGTGCCACCGTAATCCAAGCCACTGCTTATTTTCACAAATAATTTAATCTCAACAGATTATACTGCTTCCTATAAATTTCGTCAGATTATAATTGTGCCAAAAAAATTAATCTCAACAAATTTGAGACTTAGTCTAAAGACCAAACAAGTGTGTACAAGTTAATGACTATTTAGTATAGTAAATGACACTTAGAACCTATTGGATTCTTGAATTTGGTTTTGGATTTCAAATTTATGCATTTGAAATCCATAGATTTGAAATTATATTGTTTGGATACAAAATTTAAAGGTGAGGATTTAACTGAAGATTTCAATTTAAGAATATTTTTTGACATTTTAAGAATTTAAACATATAATTAATAATAAAAATTAAGAAATATGATTTTAATTTTCATATATTTAGCAATATATGATAAATATATATTGGTCGGAAAAGTCGCTAGAGGGGATGGCCGGAAAAGTGGCGGGAGGGGGTTGCCGGAAAAGTGGTTGGAGGTGGTCGTCGGAAGTGGTTTCCGGCGATGGTGGCCGGAGATGATGAAAGATAGAGAGAAAAAATGGGGTGATGGGATTTCAAAAAACTAGTTGGAAAAGGTATTTAAAATCCATGGATTTGGGCTTCTAAAATCCACCATCCAAATCCAAATTCATTCCTTAAATTGAATCCAAACATGAGGATTTGGATCAAATCCTCTCAATGAAATCTCTAAATCCAAATGCATAGACCCTTAGTTTCTCTTTATTAGAGTAGGTCATGAGTTCCTATCTCAAAAAAGGAGAGGTGTGTAAAAGTTAGAGTTTTTTTTTTTTTCTCATATACGGAAAAGGAATTGAATTTGAGACCTCTAGAATGGTTATCATGTGCTTCGTCACTCCGGTCCGAATGTCAAAGCAAACCCTACCACAAATTAGGAACATACCCCCACCCCCTCCCCCCCTTAAATAATTGGGTTTAACCGTTTAAGTTAATTTAAGTTAATTAATTAGCAAAAGGCCACAAAAAATATTGTATTGAACTTATAAATCATGAAAAAGTTATATTTTTAAGCGATACGGAATAGCTTAAAACCTTTTTTTTTTTTTTTTGACTCGCAGAGTTAAATTTTATATTTTATCGAGTTATACTTTGTTAAATGGTGTAATATTGTTTTATGGCTTGGACCTTTAATGTTCAAGGCTAAGACTTAGTATTTATGTCTTTAGGGCTTTAGCCCTAAATTGTAAAATTAAGCCATAAACCCTAAACTCTAAAAAGAATCCAAAAATTTATTTAACTAAAATGGTAACTCTCAATTAGTCACATTCTATTTCATAAGTTGCACTTTATCAAAGTGGTATACTTTTCACCAACTTATATTTTACTTCAATATGTTCAAGATTTTATGTTGTTGTATTGGTGTTTTAAGATTTAAGATTTTAAAAAATTTGGAAGGAAATAAATAATTATAAAAACTAAGAAAATAAAAAAGAATGTATTAGGTGCTCGAACACTTTACTTAATTGGGTGTTTGAACTTTGAACACTCCATGCTGAAGTTCGAACATTCTACTTGGATGTTCAAATGCTTTATGCTTAAGTTTGAAAAAAAAAAATCATAAAAGAAATTTAAATTTAAGAATAATAAAAGTAAAAATTATATAACACGCATCATGCCTTTTAACACCTTGCTTGGGTGTTCAAACAATTGGTGCTTCAGTTTATGACAATTTTTTGTGGAATGTTTTGAAGGATCCATGCTTGACTTTTGCTTGAATTAATTGTGGCTTAAAAATACTTTTGTGGTTTAAAATATATAGATTTGTCATTAATTTTTTTTTTTCCAGAAGAATCCAGTTGTTTTATTTGTTTGGACAAGAATCTAGCTTTGTTATTGTTTTGCACAAGAATCTAGCTTTATTATTTTCTTGGACAAGAATATAATTTTGTTATTTTTAGGGTGCTTTAATTAGAAACCCAAAATGAGAAAGAAATTTAACCCAAGCTTTAGTCGGCCCAAAAATTAAGTTACAACTCAAATTGTCCACCGACCGCTCGGTAAAGTAGCTGCTGAGC
Organism: Dryas octopetala; assembly: GCF_963921425.1. Taxonomy (NCBI): domain Eukaryota; kingdom Viridiplantae; phylum Streptophyta; class Magnoliopsida; order Rosales; family Rosaceae; genus Dryas; species Dryas octopetala. The sequence goes on along the minus strand of NC_141367.1, from coordinate 12,042,156 downwards.
GCTAGACAGTTGCAGATGCAAAGCACATCTGCAAACAAAACTCTGCATATGTAAGCAAAAAAGATGTATTTGCAAGTAAAAAAAGATGCATTCGCAAGCAAAAAAGATACATCTAGAAGTAAAAAAGATGCATTTGCAAGCAAAAATTACATGCAGATGCTTATGCAGGATGCATCTATATGCACCGAGCGCTCGGTAGTATATTTTCTCCAGCCTGTGCGCACGTAAACAGATAGATTAAGCTGAAACTTAATTTTTTATTTGGCTGGATTTCCTGTTAAAAATATTTCAAAAACTGGATTTTTGAGTAATTTATTATTATTATTTATTGGTCACTAATTAGTTACATTTGTATTTATTAGGGCTATATATTTGTATATTAGACCTAAGGTTTAGAATTTACTAGTTATGGTTTTCCTAACCCTTAAAGACTAAAGCTTGTTCCTAAGCCTTAAATGGCTAAATGGAATCTAAAAATCAGAAAAAGAAAATTCAATTACATATGTATTATTTTTAGGCTTATTTACTATTTCACTCCCTAAAAGTAACTTTTAGTTTAACTTCACTGTCTAAGGTTTATTTTGTATCACATTACCCTATAAAACTAATTCTCGTGTATCACTTTGCCCACTTTCTATTTTTACAAACTTTGGAAATTCATACGATAATCTCCTAAACTTAGTATGACAATAGCTGTTTTCCAGTCTGTCATAAGTAGGTTAACCAAATTTATTGTTATTGTTATAACATAGCTAGGTAGATGTGACACCATAAACTTGAATTTTGTGTGTTTTATGCTGGTTTTATTAGTTTTTGGCATATTTTTCTAAGAAAAAGATAGAAGGTATATCTATAAGTATCATTTATGCAGTTTTAGATAGTCACTGTTGCATAGTGCAAATGATAGTTATTATCGAACAATGACTATTTTCCAAAACATGAAAGAAAAAAAGCGTCGAGCGCTTAGTAAACAATCCAGAGCCCTTTGCTCATCAAAGTGGACCAACCTATCACTGTATTTTTACAGGTGGGCCATTCTATCATGCACCTTTTGTTTTTGGACTTAAAGAAAACCCTAAATTTAGTATGACATATTTAGAATAAAGTTTAACATAAAAAAACAAATTAACTAACCAACTAACTTCTGGTTTGGTGTTATTTATTTTCCCAATGATGAAACAGGTCTCCAGTTCGACTCCCCCTCTGCAAGATAAAAATAATAAAAAATAAAACTTGGGTGACATTTATCTAAGTGCTAGTTGATATTAAATACTAAATTAATCCAACTATATTTTCTATGGTTTTTTTTTTAATTTCAAAATGAAAATTACCCTGATTGGCCGGCCCACTTGCAAAAACACGGTGATAAGCCGATCCACCGAGTGTTTGGCAAATTGCCACTTTAATCCAACTATATTTTCTATGGTTTTTTTTTTAAATTCCAAAATGAAAATTACCCTGATTGGCCGGCCCACTTGCAAAAACACGGTGATAAGCCGGTCCATCAAGTGCTTGGCAAACTGCCACTATGCGCTCGAAAATTACTACTGTCAGACAGTGACAAACATTGTTACTGTGCGACAGTAGCTATTTAAATTGCAAAAACACACTATAGAAAAAAAAAAAAAAAAAAAAACTCACCAAAGACTCAGCGCCAAAAACACATAACAAAATATAACATGGACTTTATTTGTATAAAGTAAACCTATTCATTATTCTAACTTTTTAAGTGGGTTTGTTATTATTAATTACTAAAATTTCATGCCATTTAATTTTGAGTACCAGTTTTTAAATTTAGACAAAGCGTCATTCCGCTGGTCATTCAATAGCCTGGCTCAACGATTGGTTACACAACTTTTTTGTTTTTTTGTTTTTTTTTTTTAATTTACTAACTCAATTTTGACTGCCTGATAGTCAAACTTTTTTTATTGATTTATAGTCACAACTGCAATTCTAATAAATATCTTCCTCTCTCTAGATGTGTGTACAAATAAAGCAATAAAAATATAAATGTGTGCATTTAAAAGTGTACTAGCTGGGGTTTGAATTCCCAACCTTATATATACAAATAAAGCATTCAACCAAATAAGTTTGTGTTTAATTGTCTATTTTTTAAATATTTATGCTATATTGAAAAATATATGAAAATAAAAATCATATTTCATATTTTTTTAATATGTTTAAATTCCTAAATTGTCAAACAAAAAAAAAAATTCTTAAACTGAAATCCTCACATTTAATTTTTTTTGTTTTATTCAAACAACAGAATTTCAAATCTAATATCCATTAATCCAAACGAGACCCTAAGTGTCTAATGATTTCAACACAATTTGACTAAAAATACAATAATAATTTGGGCACAATTAAAAGTAAAACAATACCATTGCTATTAGCTACCACGCCATCAACTTGACTCTTGCATGCCCTTGTGAAATTTGAAGTTGTTCTGTGATGCCAAGATGAGCCATCAAGAGCCAGACATGAGTAAGAAACTCTCCGCCTCTTCGGAGCTGTTGAGCATGGAAATTCCCTCGACAGTGACTTGCAGCATATGCTAGAATTTCAATCCACACTTGACTCAGTATCTCCCACTTCTTCTCATTTTGCTTGTTAAGTGATGATGCAAGAATACATGCATCAAATAATACAGATTTGCTTCTGTCTCCCTTCACTTTGGCAGGTTTAACTTCAGTGCATACACGAAGCAACATTTCACGAACTTTAGATTTTTCGGAACTCATGAGATTTCTTTCTTCGAAAAATTCCACGGCCTCAGCACACGTGTCTTGAAATCTGATGAGTCCAATTCCGATGGGCAACATGAAAGGACACATGACCAGAAGATACATCATATAATTTGCTATATGCTTGCTCACTTTACGATCCATATTTTCTGGATCATCAGATTCATCATCACAAAGATCTGTGGCAATATGCCAGAGAAGAATGCTTTGGTCGAATTCCACTCCTGTAGTCCAGTCCGTGAAATTAGAGTTGTGATGTTCGAGAACAAGATTACCTCTAGCGTTGCATATATTTGTAAGATTTCCGGTCTTGTGTGATTTCCCTAACAAGTGGTCAAAGATCAACTTTTCCAGCTCATTGGAGATCGGCTCATGAGTTAGGTACAAGTACATCTTCAATTTTTCATCAAACTTTCCCAGTATATGAGTAAAGAGCGGCTCACGATTTAGGTACAAGGACATCTTTAATTTTTCATCAAACTTTCCCAGTATGTGAGTAAAGAGCCACTCTTTCAGGTAAGCAGAGATTTGCTTTAGGAATTTATACCACTGCATTTCTAACACTTTCTGCATACAAAAGAATTTTTGATTTCCATGATGAATTTCAGGCTTAATTTTGAGACAAAAGCCAAGAAAATTGAACTGAGCCATTGAATTTGACCACCTCTGCCTGTTAGACTGTTGAAGACGACGGATTACTTGTGAAAAGGGTGATTTACCATGCCTACTCAACCACATTGTTGTCCAATCAGAAGAAATTACCAAAAGCAACGCATAGATCTCCAAGAGAATGGCTCCAACCAGCAATATGTAAGTAATAATCAAATCAATGTCTGAGTGCTTGTGCCTCTCATTTATCAAGAAGAACACAAACACAAGACAGGTGGAGCAGAAAGTGATTGTGCGAAAAGCGCAACCCCAACGAGTATAAACTATTGGAGCCTTGGTGTAGAATACATCAAAGGCATATCCAAGTTCAACCTCAACTATGTTGAAGGCAGTTTCATGTGCTTTTTTAACATCAAGGCTACTATCTCGATCAAGAAATTCAAGACTCTGGAAAAAGAGTTGGCTACTATCTCGATCTTGGAAGCTGAGGATGAGATCCACAAATAGGCGCTTGAAAATCTGAAATAATTCATTTGCTTTCAGCACTATGTTTACATCAGCAGGGCTGATCATCTTTCTATTAACAATAGAGGAAGGAACTTCTGGCACATCAGCCTCATCACCCTCGTCAACCCACACTTCGTACCCCTCAGCTTGCTTCAAAGCCAATTCGTCCATGAATTTTGCATAGTTGGGGCCTGGATCAGGACGAGTGAGCATTGAATTACGAAACTTTTCGCGATTTGCTGACCGCAGGGCCAACGTCCTCTCTCCATACTTAATAAGCCCAGAAAGAAACATGGGAATAGTAAGAATCGAAAGCCAGCTGCCCTTCCAGACCATAAGAAATATGTAGAGTGCAACACCTGCTTGAACAAACAGTCCAAGCAAGTGCCTCAACCACAACTCATTATCTTCCAAAGCATATGCTGTGATTGTGTCTGGCCCGCCAAGATGCAACAGAAGAAATGGAGCCCAGAAAGCAGAGAGCTCGTCGTCCATTGGAGGAGAATCATTGTTGTTCTTGTTGGACCTGTTGCCTTGGTTCTGTGAGAGGACACCAAGAGCAACAGTTGCTACCCAATCTGCCATTAAGTAGGCAAACCAGAGGAAGACTCTGATTTTTGCTTTGACATTATACTTTCTGCGGCTTCCAAAGTGAATCAGTGAAATCTGCAAGGTGAGGCTGATCAAAACCATCACACGCAACTCCCAAGCATTCCATAGTTTCTGAACAGGTTCCGGAAACACCTCAATCAGCCTCCTCTTTTCCAGAAAAACCCAACTGCTCAAAGCTGGAAAAAGAATAAAATTTAATGAATTTATTCAAAACATGTATTAGAAGCTACGAATCATAACAAGGAGTAACATGAAAATCTCGACCGATCATATACATGAATGGACTGGACTAATCAAATTTAATCTGACAATTCTTTTCAAAACACTAAGATTAAAGATAAGGGAAGCATACTTGTAAGCAGCATTCTTGACTCAGATTGTGAGATTTCCAGGTTGCATTCCTTGACCCCAACAGTGACTGGCTCAGCAAATACTTGTATGCAAACACGCACTGACAGAGAGGTAAGGAGAGGACCTTCGAAAGAAATGGTCAGGGACTAGACTTCTATTTTTATTTTTATTTTTCTGCTCTGAACTCAAAGTGAACTTGCCAGAGAGAATTCTAGCTTGGTTCTTTTTGGACAAGAATTTATCTTTGTTGCTTTTTCCAGAAAATAATCTAGCTTTGCTTTTTTCTCAAGTTATAGACCCCAAATTACCACTTCTTCTAGAAATTAATAAACCTAGCTAAACAAATTTTTTATTTATTTTTAAGCCAATGCACGAACCCTCTTTCTAGCATACCTGTAAGCCGCATACTTGTATCCATTCACTGAGAGAACTTGAGAGGGAACCTGCGAAAGAAATGGTCAGGAGGGACAAGACTTCCTTTTTTTTTTTTTTTTCTCCTGCTCTGAACCACACAGACTAGTAAACTTGTCAATGAGAATTCTACCTTTGTTTTCAGTTTTTTTTTTTTTTTTTCCAAGAATCTATCTTTGTTATTTTTTGTCTTAAAGAATATAGCTTTGTCCTTGGTTCTTTAGTTATAGGACCAAATTACAACTCTTTCTAGAAATAAATCTAAACAATTTTATATTTATTTTTAAGCCATATATAGAGAGTTTCAACGCCTTTCTTGGGTCTTTGACGTTTGAACCCATCAACATAAAACTCCAACAATAGTATAAATCCTATTAGAATACAACTCAAATAATTACTCTTACAAAATTACCCTCAGAAAGAGTTACCAAAAAAATAAAAAAAGGCAGTGTTTGAACACCTATAAAAGGCGATCACACGCTTGAACGACGTCAAAAAAAAAAAAAAATTTCAAGCCACAAACAAAAGGAATGTCCGAAGAGTGTTGAACACTTTCATGACAATTTGAATGCTCGACAACGGAAATTTTCAAAACTATGCAATTTTGTATTTAAAGTTCTTTTTAAAAAAAAAATCACATAGAAGTTGTTTACTATTTTTATGGTTCTCATGGATTTATGAGGCATTCTTTTTTTTTTTCTTTTTTCTTTTTTCTTTTTTTCTAGAGAAGAATCTAGCATTATTATTTTTTGGAAAAGAATATAACTTTGTTATTTATCTAGCTAATTAAGAATCTAGCTTTGTTTTTGGTTTGGACAACAATCTAACTTTGTTATTTAAGTTAATTAATTAGCAAAAGGCCACAAAAATTATTTTAGTGCACTCATAAGATCATGTAAAAGCTAAATTTTTAGGCCATACGGAATGACTTAAAACAGTTTTTCAAAATTGTAAGCAATTTTAATGTGGCATACTTAGAAACTTGTGAAATATAGACGACCATTACAACTTCTAAGTCCTAACAAGGAGTTCCATTAAAACATAGACGATCATTTAGAAACTTGTAAGTAATTTTAACGTGGCATATTTTTTCAAACTTGTAAGCAGCATTCTTGCTCAGATCGTGAGATTTCCAGGGTGCATTTCCAACATTGACTTGCTCATAAGATGCTTAATTATAATTTGCAAACACTGACAGAGAGCTAGAAAGAGAACCTGGACAAGACTTTGTTTTTTCCTGCTCTGAGTACGTAGTCTTGCAAATGAGAAATTTCATGCTTTGTCTTAGTTTAGTTTAGTTTTTTTTTTGGACAAGAATCTATCTTTGTTATCTTTGTCCTTGGGGCTTTTAGTTATAGCCCCAAATTACAACTTCTTCTAAAAATAATCCTAAACAAGTTTTTTATTTATTTTTAAATCAGGAAACCTCTTTTCTATTTGTTTTTAAGCTATAAAACATAGACTGTTTGAGCGCCTTGCTTGGATCTTTAAACCCATAAACTTTAAACTCTAAAACAATGATAGATCCTATTAGCTACAGTTTGTCATTGAGTGAAAATAAAATAAACTAAGGGGAAAATTTTACTAAAAGCATTTAAACTTTGGGCCTTGTGTCATTTCAAGATGTATTATTTGTTTTGCCTCATTAAAAGATATAAACTTTCATTGTATTAACGTGGTACATATATTTCGTCAATTCAGTTACATAATCTATCCAAAACAGACTACATGTGTAACACGTTGGTAGTTGGGCTTCACGTACTATTGATGTTGATTGACGAATTTACTCCTTAAAAGTAACCACGTGCCACATACAAGGTTTGTTTTGGACGAACTATGTAATTGAATTGACAAAATGTACATATTAACACAAAATGAAAGTTTATATCCTCTAATGGCACAAAACTAAATTCACATCCTCAAATGGCACAATACGTACCCAAAGTTTATGTCATTTTGAAAAACTATTCCCTTTACTAAAGACAATGTTCGAACAGCATTAAAAGGCGTTCAAACACATATCATGAGGGTTTGAATGCTCGACAACACAATTAAATTTTCAAAACTACATTACTTTATCTTAATTTTTTTTAAAAAAATATAGACAAGTAGTTGAATGATATTTATGAGGCATTATGTTGTTTTTAAGTTCCGGACAAAAATATAGCATTATTATCTTTTGGACAAGAATATGGCTTTGTTATTTAAGTTAATTAATTAGAAAAAAGTCACGTAAACCACTTGTTTCAATCATAAAATCATGTAAAAGTTCTGTTCTTAGGTCGACACACGAAGTGGCTGAAAAAAAAATATATATATATTCATGATGCCATAAGTAACCTCAGTACTCTCACATAGCAACACTTTATAATTTTATAGACTTACACTTTGTTAAATGCTATAGTATTGTTTTATGGTTTAATTATTCCTTAGAGTTTAGGGTTTATGACTTAGTGCTTTAATTTAGCCCTAAATAATAAAGATTAAACCACAAACCCTAAGCTCTAAAAGAAATCCGAAAAGTTATTTAACTAAAACTGTAACTCTTAATAAGTTATATTTTATTTCATAAAATTGCACTTTATTGAATTAGTGTAATTTTCACTAACTTATATTTTTTGTCAAAGTATTCAAAATTTTACGATGTTGATTTGGTGTTTTAAGATTTTAGAAAATTTCAACGAAAATAAATAATTATAAAAACTAAGAAAATATAAAAATGTATTAGGTGTTCAAACACTTTATTTCGGTGAGAACGGTAACATTCGAAGACTGACCACGTCACAACGGCACCCATAATAAGGATCCCAATATTATAATACTCAACCCTTTGAGTATTATAATACTCAACCCTTTGAGCATTATAGTCTCAAGTCCTTTAAAATGAGCTAACCACTTTTATATAGAATTTAGGTTAAATCAGAGTGTAAAACTTACAGTGAAAAATATTTAACCCAAAAATCAATATTTTATATATAAATATGACCAACCAATCAGGGTTAAGAGTTTACAATGTATAACCCTGTGGAACAAAAGATGATGTTCACAAGTACAAAATAAAGATAATTAACCTATATGCCCATAGTGATGTAGCTATTAACAAAGTAGTAAAGCAAATTGGGTACATGGATAGCTACTAAATAAGACCACCTACAGAGAGAATGGAAAAACACCACCACCAGCTCAAAGAAAGGATCTGAACCATATAGCCAAGTACTGGAGCTGACAAGATGCAAGTGTCGAGCCCTACCAATCTCGATCTAGATCGGTAACTGTTGGAATATACACTTATGTAAATCGTTTTAATAAACGTATTGTGTATATAACTAATATCAATGGGCAAATTTTTCTTTTATGTTTCATCCTTCATATACATACTATATCCTTATAAATGTGTATATGCATAAAAGAGGTTTGTGATTTTATGTAAAGAGAATAATGTCTTAAAGAAGCTAAGACAGTGAGACTTATATCTCTTAGTACTTGAAGTCTAAACTGTTCCTGGTTACAGGATTGATAACTGGACAATATCAATCCAGTGAAGCCAGCATAATCTATCTCTGTTTAACGTTTAGGATAATGGATCTCAAATTCTCAATGTAGAGACACTAGAAGAAGATCATGGGTGCCAATAAATGGTTCACTAAACGTGACCGATATAACAAATAGTTGCTATGGAGTATTACACACACGTCAGCAGGAATTCGTTAAGTCTTGATAATACAACTAGTCTCTAGACTTAAGACGCCACAGTTGTCTTGTGCGTTCGGACACTATGTTTTGACTATATCATAAGGCTAGATTCCTAGAATTTAGTTAAAGATGCTGATTAGGTATAGTCACTAACGTATGAGGACATATGTGTGTTTAACACAAGATCTATCACTCCTGGTAATAGGGGAGATGTTTCAAGAGACAACATATGTTTATATTCAGAAATCTTTGGCCAAAGTACTAGATTATGGAAACTAGGTTTCTTGGTCGAATAGAATCTATACATAAGTGTTGAGTCTCAAGGATTATGCTAAGGTTGATGGAATTCCATACCCGACCATAATTTAGGAACATAGGATGAGGGAAAGACTGTATTGTATTGCAATTAAAGACGAAATATGTTTTTCTCTTTTCCGGTTAATCCGGGTAGTCATGAAACTTTGCTAGGCGTCAATCTTGACTTATGGAGACCTAAGGGTAAAATGGTATTTTACCTAGATTAGGTTATTTTGAGAACGTGTCTCAATTTATTGCCGGATTCAATTAGAACTTAAGAGGTCACACACCAATAAGTGTGAGATGATATTAGATTTGAGCTTGGATAGAATTAATTAATGGGTTAATTAATTGGGCCTAAATGATAATAGAAAGAATATTAAAATGATGGGTTTTTGGGCTTGTTAATTTATTAATTAAATAATTAAATGGTTAATTACCTAGTCAAATGGACCAACTAACTTGGTCCATAAGACTAGGTGGTCGGCCCCTTCTTTGTGGAACAATAGTTTTACACTCAAGTATATTTATATGGACTTATAGTCAAGTTATTTGAATAAGTAAAACTCCGGCGAAATCATTTTACGTTCTTTCTATCAAAAAGCCATTCTTGAGAAAGAGAGCTAGCACTCTCATTCTCCAGAGAGTTCAATCCCTCCATCTCCTCCTAGCATGGACTAATTAGAGGTCATACATATTTGTGTGACTAAAAGGACCAACTGGCGGAGAGCTTTTGAATTTGCACCTTGGTAGACTTCCAATCAAGAGAACAAGGTATGCATCTTATTTTGTAAAAGGCAGTGCTTGGGTACTCAAAAATGAGTACAAGTTTATCCTCACAACTAATTACATGAGCCCATGATGGGGCCCACCACCTTCTCTCTCATGGTGGGCCCCATTATGGGCTCATGTGATTGGTTGTAAGAATAAGCTTGGTACTCATTTCTGAGTACCAAAGTATTGTTCTTTTGCAAATCATAGATTGTATCATATCTCCATCAGAAGCATGATCGTATAAAATTTTATTTCTCGCTGCGTTTATATGATCAATTTTCTAATAGTAACCACCAGATTATCTGCACTCATAGAATACAGTAGGGTATCACATACGTTCTTAGCTTCCTCTCAAGGGATTTCCAGGTTAAGTTTGAAAATAATAATGCAAACATTTAATACATATAAGGCCAGTGTGTAACAGTTGGGAAAACAATGCACCTCAAAAATAGTATATCAATGATAATGATAATGTCAATAATCAATAAGTAAAACCATTGATTAGTCACACAAATTTTGCAAAATCCGACACGTGTGTCAAAATTAAAAAACATAACTGACGACCTATCAAATAATGACCAATTAACTACCTTGACCGATAAGCACAATTTGATAAGGTAGCAAGAGTATCCATCCTTGGTAGATACTACCTAGACTAGCCTCCCCATAAGAACAATTGACTAATTCGTTCGTATCACGACCTTAGGAGGTTTAAGGGGTTCGAAACCCAAGGTCATTCGCACATGACCCCTTAATCTCAGGTTGTACCAAAATATCACAAGAAGATCCACACAAATATTGCATATAAAAACCATGCAGTTTTTCGCAAAACAATATTTACTATAATAATACAGGCGCAAAAACCACTAACTAGGTTGTGATGTTTTCCCCTATCTTTTACCAAAGTGTGCCTCTTGCCTAATCCCAGTGTCCTTACTCTTTCCCACATCTACTTGGTTCCTGCTAGGCAATTGGAGTTCTTAGTCCCATAGTAATCAACGTTAAGAAAAATTAAACACCCTTTTACGACCTTGCGTAGATAAGGTCTGGATTCAGATGTTTAGCATTAGCTGAATTGCAAGACTTCTCGGAATCATTAATCTAGCATGATTTGTCTCATAACGACTTAGCCTCTAGACCCTAAACAGGATTCTACAAATGTCCATGTTTAATTCAAGTCAAGGAGGTTGACCAGCCAAGGACCTACAACCATGACCAAGTCTATTTGAGAAGGCTAGAGGAGTCACAATGGTCTCTCTTAAAAAACAGAAACTCTTAGCTGGCAGAACTCAAATGTAAGAACTGACCTAAGACTTCATGTTATTTGATACTTATTGGAGTGACCTCAATATATTATTAAGCTGATTTTATTTAACAAAAGTTGGACAACAGTTTGACTATAAACTCAACTAAAATAAATTGTAATTTAAATAAGTCAAGTTGGCAAGATTACCTAGTTGAACACCTCCCATGGGTAGAACCTCAGTATTACTTGGTTACTAATTAATTAATTTAGAAAATAACAAGATTCTAGTTAACATATGATCAATCTAACAAATTTTGACAAAACCTCAGCTAGGTTGTAAAGATTACCAATGGAGCTTGAAAAATGTACTTTGGAATTTTTCTAGTCTTCACACATGTAGAATTGAAGAACTCGTCGCCACTTTCACATAGGCGAAAACGAATCGTCGATCCGATCTCAAGAACTCAACTTATGAGAGAAACAAGAATTGAAGAGATAGAGTGAGAATTCATAAATGAGTGAAGAGAGATGATGGTGTGCACGGGTCCTTGTTTATAGGGGTGGCTGACTAGGTCAACTCAGTCAACTCCTCATAGTCACTAGGTTGACTCGGGCAAACCTTCATAAGGACAACCAAAATGGCTAGACACATGTGGCGAAGTGCATGTGAGAGAGAATAGGGACTTGACACATGGCATGTGGTACATGGGAGTAGAGGTGGGCATCAACCCGTCCAAGCCGACGCTTCGACCAACCCGGCGACCAAATCATCCAAAGCTGACCCAACCTGATAGACACTGGCTCGGGATCGGGCTCAGGCTTCATCATCCACCGACCATCGACACCTTAGCCAACCCGCCAGATGAGAGAGAGAGATCCCGGCGAGAGAGAGAGATTTAGGCAAGAAGTAGAGAGATTTAGGTGACTAGGTGAGAGAAAGAATGGCAGCGGCTGCCAAGCTTGTCATTTTTTCTAGCGAGATAGAGAAGCCTTTAACCTGTCTCCGATTGCGCTTTGACCGTCAAGCCGATAGAGGCTGGCCCACTCCAACCTATGGCTGTGCGAGTGGTGGCGGTTTGAGCCCCAACTCGCCCAATGCCCACCCCTACGTGGGAGCCATGCACGACGTCATCCATCGCCATGAGAGGAGACACGTGGTGCCCTTCTACAACACCTTTTGAACCATCAGATCTGTTGTGTCAGTGCAATCAACAGCTATGATTGTGCCACGTGGAAAACTAATTTTTTTCTTAATTTTATCTTCTCAACTTCAGAAATTTATTAAAAATAACTCGGGACTTGGAAAAATTTCTCAAAAAATACTACGGACTAGGTTAAAAAGAAAATAAAAAATACTAATTTGACTTCTAGGCTTTTCTTGACAATTCCAACTTCTCAAACTACTTTTCAAAAAATTTAAAATAACTTTTAAAATAATTTTCCGATCTTTGAAAAATACAAGGTTTTCATACCATTGGATTTGTAGTGATGAGTACTACTTTCCGAGGGTTTCACTTTGGTAAAAGGGCTCCCTTAGGTTAACTCAAAAACTAACACCAAGGAAGAAAAATTCAATTTCTCCACCAAAATAATTCTACAGAAAATCTAGATTAATGTTATAAATTTAGGACAAATTTAAAAACAAAATTTGAAAAAATTCCGGCCCTCACAGGCCGGAATGCTCCGTGCTTAAGTTCAAACATCTTACTTTTATTGGGTGTTCAAATGGTCTTAAGAAAAATAAAAGTTAAAATATAAAAAAGATATGTATATATAGAAGAGTGCTCTAAAACTAACTGGTTAGCAAGTTAATACGAAACTAACCATACTTTTGGAACTACCACATAACTAATCTCATAATCCGAACCATCAATTATTTAGGTCATACTTAAAAAATTATCATTGCAAAAAATCAACTAAATCGGAAATCAACTAAATCGGAAATCATTTAGTCATCTAATTGAGATCAAATAAATAGATGATCAGTGTTTTCGATAAAAGCATATAAATAGTTGTTGTTATAATCAAATGACTAAATGACTTCCGATTTTGGAGATTTTTTACAGAGATGATCTTTGAAGTAGGGCCTAAAAAATAGACGGTTCGGATTTTGAGATTACATTGTGCGGTGGACCCAACAAGGTGGTTAGCTTTGTATTAACTTACTAATTAGTTAGCTTTAGAGCATTTTTGTGTGTATATATATATATATATATATAATGCGTCATGCTCTTGAACACGTTGCTTGGGTGTTATGCGTGCTTGAGTTTTTACATTTTTCTTTTGGATGTTTGGAAGGTTCCATACTTGATATTTGCTTGTGGCTTAAAAATACTTTTTCTAGCTTAAAAATAATAGAAAATAAGCTTGGGTTCATGACTAAACATGGTTGTATTAATTTTGTGGCTTATTGATAAAGAAGCATTTTGGATAAGAATCTTGCCTTGTTTTTTTTATTTTTTTTTATTTTTTTTTTATAACAAGAATCTAGCTTTGTTATTTCTTTGGAAAAGAATATAGCTTTGTTATTTTTTGGACAAGAATCTTGTTTTGTTATTTTTTTTACAAGAATCTAGGTTTGTTAATTTTTTGGACAAGAATTTAATTAGGTTTTTTATTTCATCTGGACAAGAATCTAGCTTTCTTCTGTTTTAGGACAGGAATTTAGATATATTTTTCTTTAATGAATCTAGCTTTGTTATTTCTTTGGGCAAGAATCTAGCTAGCTTTGTTATTCTTTGTTTGAAAATAATCTAGGTTTGTTATTTTTTCTGGACAAGTATCTAGGTTTGTTATTTTTTTGGACAAGAATCTAGCTTTGTTATTGTTTTGGACAAGAATAAGCTTTGTTAATTTTTTGGAAAGAATCTAGCTTTGTTGTTTTATTGGGCAAGAATCCAATTTTGTTATTATTTTTAGGACATGAATCCTCAAAATTTTTTTTTTGTTGTTATTTAACTTTGAATTCTCAAAGTTAAATAAGTAGACTACTGTAGTTCTTACTAGAGTTACGTTTGTATTTATTAGGGATAGTTTGTATATTAGACTTAAGGGTTAGAATTATAAGTAATATATTATGGTTTCCCTAACCACTAGAGGCTAAAGCTTGCTCCTAAGCCCTAAATGGCTAAATGAATTTTTTTTTTTTTATTTAGGGAGAGGAGGGATCGAACTTGGATGTATTGTGGGTAATTCTACGGCTCTTCCAACTGTGATACCAACAACAACAAATGGCTAAATGAATTCTAAACATCAGAGAAAAAAAAAATCAACTAAAGAATAGTACATGCGTTCTCACTTAATTAATTACTAAGGAATCGTACGTTTTTGCATTTTCACTGAGTTACAACTATGATGGTGCAATTATGATTAAACTTTAGCAAGCAAAAACAAGGTAACTGATAGTAATACTTCTCTTTCCAATAATACAAGAGATATCAAGTTCGACTCCCTGCTCCCCATAATAAAAATAAATAAATAAATAACTGGGTGAAAATGCTACTTGGGATTAAATACTAAATTAATCCAACTATGGTTTACCATTATAATTACTAAAATTTTATGCCATAGAAGTTTGAGTGCCGGCCAACTTTTAAATTTAGACAAAATGTAATTCCACCAATCTTTCGTAACCTGACTCATGGATTCGTCACACAACATTTTTATTTATTTACTTACTCAATTATAGCGTGACAATCACACTTTTTTGATTGAGTTATATGCATAGCTTATTTCATTTTTTGTTTTTTCAGGGTTTGAATTTGATTTAAGGTTAGATTTTGGGTGGTGGACCAACAAATTAAACTAATGAAAAACAAATTAAATTCTCCAAACTGTACGTACAAGATTTCTTGCCCCAAACAAATTGTGCCTCACTTGGTATTAAAGTAAAAAATAATAAAGAATTTTTTTTTCACTACTGTTTGATGAAAAAAGAAAATTTGACTTAGTATTTAATCTAATTTTTCTTAATTTAATTACTCTATACTAATATTACATAAGTTTTTTTTTCTTTACAACTATTATTCAGTTTAATCAATTACAAATAATGTCATTGGGTGTAACAATTATATTACTGTCAATTATGTGTAATTAGGGAGGGAAAAATCGAATTTGGGATATGTTCAAAAGAGAAACACCACCAAACTATCTCTAATTGTAAACAAATCCAAACTCTACTTCTCAGTCTTTATTACCCAATCTATTTTATGAAATAAAAAATTGAGAACAAAAGAAGAATAAAATTTCAAAAGTAAAAGGGGACAAAGTAATGTACGTATCACAAGAGCTGCAATTGTGATATATGTTTTCCTCTTTGTCCACGCAACATCACACACCCACGTACAGCATTCAATTCCATGCTTGAACTCTGACTGGTTTTGGAATTCGCTTACACAAATGAAATGTTCCTTTTCCTCATTAATTTGACAAACATTTAAGACTCATCAGCTTCAACGCCTCTAGCTACTCAATATACTCTACAGTATATTTACTGTATACATCAAGCTGAGAAGGGCCAACTGAAATTCTTAGCGGCGGCGCCCCACACAGACTATATATGGCTGCATATGCTCATGCTGTTTTCCAGGCTGTCAAGCTTAAACTCAGGTACTACGTTAAAAATCACGGGGTTTCGGACGACGTCAGACACCGCTTCGAAGGATTAGAAAGTTTTTTAAGAGATGCGGAAGAAAAAGAGAAAAGCGGTGAAAATGTTAGTAAGTCCATTGACGAATTTTTGCAGATTGCTTATGATATGGACTCCATAATCGATTTTTTTAAAATGCAAAGAGTACACCACAACAGGAGATCTTGTTTCATCCGATGCATAACCCCGTTCCAAGTTTCAAAGGCTGATCTGAACGTTTTAAACGAGATGGAACAAATGAAAAACAGAATCATGGCTTTTAACACGAGGTTGCAGCTTCCTATCGATGGCGAAATTCCTGAGTCAAGCAGCTCCAGGAAGCATAATGATGAGGATGCGGGTGATGATGTATTCGACTTGCGGGCCTGCCTTGTTTATCTTGCCATGTTTCCTAAAGAAATGGATGTACCCGTTAGAAGATTATTTCATCTGTGGAATGCAGACTGGCCTATTGGTTTGAGTCCTGGAAGATTATTAATTCCTGACCTATTGGTTTATTGGTCTGAATTAATTTCTGCCGGTGAGGTGGTGAAATATCTTGCTGCTCTGGAAGAAAGAGGAATGGTGGATGTAACAAGATCCGATGATGGAAGTGTCAAGACATGCCGTATGAGAGGAGACTTGTATGATATCTTTTCCCGCAAAGCTCAGAATACTGGTCTCTTTTATATCCATAAAAAATCAACCGATGGTCACAGTACACCAGCAACACGTCCTCAGTTTGCAGTTCGTAGGGTTGTTGAGTGTGCTGACATGAAAGACTACCCAGTTGATGAATTTTATGACAAATATCTACGCATTTATATGTCCTTTAACTTCCAGAAGAAGGATCTGCAAGCACTCGAAATTGGAAGTTTTTTGAGGAAGATTATAGGTAAAAGAGGGTTTGCGATACTTAAGGTGCTTGATCTTGAACGTGTTTATAAACCTCATTTGCCTGAGGAGCTGGGAAATCTTTACAAGTTGAGGTATCTGGGTTTGAGATGGACCTTCTTGGACACTCTTCCTTCATCTCTTGCCAACCTGCTCTATCTACAGACCTTGGACGTCAAGCATACTTATATCAGATCTCTCCCAGCTTCCAAAAATTGGGGGGAAGATATGCGGCATCTATACTTGAATCAAATTAATATGGATGGGAATATTGGTCGATATAAATATCTTGAGACATTATCGGGATTATTCGTGGACAAGAAGAGCCCGCTGGTCAGATATGCATTGAGGGATTTGTCTCGTCTAGAAAAGTTGGGTCTGACATGCCACTCATCCTCCACTCCAGAATTAGGCCAACAGATCTCAGCACTAACCGAACTCCAATCTTTAAAGTTGAGATCCATTGATGACAATGGAATGGGCGTACCTTCATCACTCCAACTGGTGTCTTTGATGGGTCTCGAGAATCTCACACGTCTCTATTTGATGGGAAAATTGCCAAAGCTGGAGAAGCCCTCTTTTGAATTCCCACCTTCACTCAGGGATCTAACTTTGTCAGTCTCAAGGCTAGAGGACGATCCCATGCCAACGCTCGGGCAACTTCCGCACTTGACTGTCCTGAGGCTTTTGGCTCATTCTTACACTGGCAACAAAATGGTTTGCGAAGAAGGTGGCTTTGAGTCACTTCAAGTTCTGAGACTATGGGTGCTGGAAAATCTTGAGGAATGGGTGGTGGAGAAAGGAGCAATGCTGAGCCTCAAGAAATTGGAAGTCAGAGGCTGTGTTAAGCTAAAAAGCCTTCCAGCTTCACTTCTAAATTCAAGTCCCTTAGAGGAACTGACTCTGACAAATATGCCAAGGGAATTTGTTGCAGTTACTGAAGCTAAAAGGCAGAAACAAACATCCATATGAAGACTGCCAATACTTTGGAATTCTGAAGGTAAATCCTCTGTAACAGAATTTGCTAATTAGCTGTTTAATTAAGTTGTTTGGGTTTGTTGATGTTAATAAACCAGAATTTGCTGGCTGTTCTCTGCATGTATTTTAGCTCTATGCTAGATTGCAGGATCTGTCATTGCAAGGAATCTCGAGAGGTGCTATATGTTTGTTGTTGTTGTTGTTGTAGCGTGGTTCTTCTTCTTACAATTTAGACTGCTCTACATTTTCCCAATAAAATGTGTGTATCATTTGCAACTCTTTAATGAATTTGTATGGATCTGCTTGTTGTTACGGGAGCTATTTGATATTTTCTGATAATCTGTGTATCATTTACTAATTTTTTTCTTTGTGTCGCATGAAGTCAGATACTTTTATACGAATTTTATGGGCTATCTATAGTAGTCAAATACATAGTTATATAAGATAGTGACTATTATCTATGTCTGTGTTCGACCAATATTATACTGTGAAAAAGAGGTCTGGTTCGGTTGATGTACATAAATCAACACACTAACCTGTTAAAATTGAAATAATATGAAGTTCTGTTTGTGTTCATATTGTTCTCTTTAATCTACACTCTACTCACTTAATTATGACCTTTATTTTTAAAAGTGAGAGTCATAAACCAGACCAATGAAGGTCTGTATTGAGTTTATGTATTTCCCCTATAATTTAGTGTTTCCACATGAAATAAGCTTCTCAGCAGAAACAGAAACAAATTAAATTTTTCAACTTTATTATCCGAAAGGGACATAAATTTCATATTTACTGATAACCTACCTACCTTTCTTGAACTTATTTGAATTTCAACCCAGCATTGACCATCTCCCACTTAGTCTCGTTTCCCTTAGGTGTTGATGCAAGTCTACATGCATCAAATAGTACAGATTTGCTTTTGTCACCCTGCACTTCAATCGGTTCAACTTTAGGGCACACATTTTACAAGCATTGGTTTTAGTTGATTTGCAATGTTTGGCAGCAAAAATTTCGTCATCATCATGATCCAAGTGACAGCAGAAATATTTGGCATTATGCCACAAAAGTATGGTCTTATTGAATTCCACTCTAGTAGTTTAATCTAGGGGTCGGCAATGGGCCGGCCCAAATTTTTCAGGTTCGGGCCGGGCTCGGACTTGAATTATAGAAGTCCAATAAGGCTTTTGGGCCGGGCCTGGCCGGACTTGGGCTTTAATACACAAGCCCAAGGCCCGCCCATTGGGCTTTGGCTTGCGGGCTTAGAGGGCCGGGCCGGGCTAGGCCCGAACGGGCGGCCCAAAATGGGCCCAAAGCCTATTTAGACACATATATATCTTTAAAAAAAAATATAGGATTTTGGCTATGTTGTGATTTGAACATGAGACCTCATGTAACAAGCTTCAACTCTCAACCAACTGAGCTGACTAGTTTATTTGTCAAGTTTGTGAATCATAATATATTTAATAGCTCTTTCATTTGTTTATTTCAATAAATTATTAATATGTTTATTAAGTTATTATATAATACTATTATGTTAGTAATAGTGTAATACCATAAATAATAAACTTTTAAAATTATATACAACATTACAACTATAATAAAATATAAATGTACATATGTTTTATTATATATTTTATTACATATTTTTATAAACAAACGATGCAATTGTGTTGTCAACGATCCGAATCGTTCAAATTTAGTTCCTCACTCAAAGATAATTCGTGCAAAAAATTAGCTCAATCAGAGATGTAAAAGTGACATAATGGTGGTCGAATTAATAAACGATCGTGGTTTTTCTAATGATGATCGAATGGGTAGATGAATTTCGATTTAGCCGATTTTTTGTACGGATGATCTTTAACTATGAACATAGAAAATGAACGGGTCAGATTGTTGAAATCACGTTGTGGTCTTCATAATTATGGAAACAACAAGGTTTCAACGGGAAAGTTATTAGAATTATACTCTTCAAGTGTATTTATATGTAGAAGCTCACATATCGATCGTGTTTTCAACAATCCGAACCGTTCAAGTTTTAGTTCCCCACTGAAAGAGAATTCTTGCAAAAAATTAGCTTAATCGGAGATGTAAAAGTGACGTAACGGTGGTCGAATTAATGAACGATCATGGTTTTTCTAATGATAATCAAATAGTTAGATGAATTCCGATTTAGCCGATTTTTTGTAAGGATGATCTTTGACTATGAAAATAGAAAATGAACGGTTCAGATCGTTGAATTAATGAATTGACGATCGTGGTTTAATAACTTTAATTATAGTTGTATTATAAAAGTTGTATATACACATATACATTTATGTTTTATTATAGTTGTAATGTTGTATATAATTTTAAAGTTTATTACTTTATTAGTTATGATATTACATAGCTTACACTATTCCTATTTACTAACATTATAGTATTATATAATAACTTAATAGGCATATTAATAATTTATTAGAGTAAACAAACGAAAAACTTATGAAATATGTTATGATTCTCAAATCGGGCTTTGGGCGGGCCTAAACGGGCCGGGCTTCGGGCGGCCCATAGACTTCAAGGGGATGACCCAAGCCCAACCCAAGAGACTTTCGGGCCGGACTAGGCCGGCCCAAATTTCGGGCCAAAATCGGGCTTTGGGCCTAATGGACCGGGTGAGCTTCAGGTGGGCTTCGGGCCTTGGGCTTTTTGGTGAGACCTAGTTTAATCCACAATATGATTAATCATAATATTCAAGGACAAGACACTGTACCTCTACAAGTTACTAAATCTGTAACCTCTCTATTAAGTGAAACAAAGAAAGTTTTTTGAATTATCAGCGATATCTTTCGAGTCCAATACAAGACATTTCTTGCTCTGAATCTAACTTTTACAGTATGTGACTGAAGATCCTTCTCAAAAGACGAAATTCTGAAAGTAAGAAGGTTGGGAGAAGTAATTGGTTGTCTCTAAGTTTTTGAGATTTTTTTTGTTAACATGAAATTTGTAAGCATGTATGTGAATTATGTGCTAGCAGGAGGAGGATTTGTCACTGAATTCGTGAATTGGTGGTTTTTTATTTCTAGTTGTTACTGATGTTCTTCTAATGAGAGCTATTTGTTCTAGTTGTTGCGGTTGCACCCTCATCATCCTCCATTATGATGATGCTGATGGTGCTTTATTTGAAGCTTTTTGCTCAATGTTGCATACAGTAGGATACTATTTCATGAATTTTATGGAACCATCCAATACTATTCCACCATAAATAGGATGATGAATATCATCTATGTTCTCTGATCCACCAGTATCATACCATCTATGGGCACTAACCTGGTTGAAATTGAAACCACATGAACACAAGGGTTAAAAGTGACAGTCATAAATCTGACCAATTAACTCTGCATCCAACTTCTGAATCTCTTCTGAAAAAAAAGCATCAGGAACATGAACCTCAACCACCTCATCAGCCCTCACTTGGTACACCTCTGCTTTCCTAAACATTAATTCTTCCATTAATGTAATTTGCATAGTTGATGCCTAGTTCCAGAGACGAGTGTGCATTGAATCACAAAACTACTCGCAATTTTCTGACCTCAGAACCATAAGAAAATAACTTATGAAAGTCAGCTGCTCTTCCAGGCCATGAGAAAGATCAAGTTAATACCTGTTTGATTTACTAAACAGTTCAATCAAGCTCCTAAACCACAGTTGCAAAAGTTGTAATTATGCTTAATTCTCTATACAACTCCACTGTGTCAATTTTCTGAACCTGCATTTCACCATCACAATGCTAATTAATTTCTCCTAATTTTGACAATTTGATCAGACTTCTGGACTTTATTTTTACTTCTGTTGGGAGAATCAACACCATTTGTATATTGATATGCATAATACCCTTTGCATCAAATGGACTTCTTCGCCATTTTGTTCTCCTCGATCTTTAACTGCACCATTCCTGAGCCTGGAATCAACAGTCTGACAATGGCATGCATGTAAGAACATAACAATCTCACTTCAACTCCAACAAGCAGATTTGTACCTTGTACAAGAATCTGGTTCAACAGCTCAACTAAAAACGAAACAACATAAACCATTCCTTCTGCTCTTACATTTTGAAACCATTGCTGCAATCCCTCGACTTTCAAACCTGTGCTCAAAGCACTGCCCAAACTTTAAGCTGTTTCCTAAAACTCCGAGTTAGAAAAAAAAAAAATAAGGGGTTTCAAGCAACAATGGCCATTGTAAATTTAGTTAAAGAAAGTTACATATGTTCTGCAGCACAAAGAGTCCTTTAAAGTATTTGTAGTAATTCAATTGCCTAAATGCAATTGTACCAATTGAATATCCGCTGAAATTCAAATAAAGGGTTTTGCATGCAATCTTTCAAATTAAAATTCTTGCAATTTGGTGATTAGACTTATGAAATGGGAAGTTAAACCCGAACAGATCCACACAAATCCTATAATATTAACGAGAAATTCTTCCCTAAAAACTATGAAAAGTAAACCAATATGAAATAATAATCAGAACATAAGAGAATGTAAGAATTTCTAGCATTGGCCATTGTGAAAGGAGCGACCTCATCAGTGGAGATGATGAAGATAGAATGCAGTCCAATGTAATCAATGTCATGATAACAAATATACACATTCCATAATGAAATAACAAATACAATGGGGAAAATTTCAAGCAAAAGCAGATGTGGAAAATAAAAAAAATAAAAATACAAAAGAGAAGTGAGAACCACGAAACCGATCTTACTAAATTAAAAACAAAACCCCACAGACAGAAACAGAATTGCTCTCTATGCCTTCCTCTTCAATCTTCCCCTTCCCAAAGCTAAGCCCCCGGACTCAATCAGCCAATGCGGTTCCGCCACGTACACAACACCATTTGTACGTACCATAAGACCGGCACCATGTGATCACCACCAACCACTCTTGACACTCTCTTTTGTGTGCAATTCTCAAAAATATTTACACATCGACCCACATTAATCAATAGAATCCCCCCCAAAGGCCCCCATAATCTCTAAAAATTACACACCTAGCTTAACGCACTAAACCCACCTCCCTTCATCATTTGCTTGAACTCCTTGTAGTTGACCCTCCCATCGCCATCCACATCCACCTTCATGATCATCCGCTTGCAATCCTCTAAGGTCCTCCCTTGCTTAAGCCCGAGGGACGACAACACCGATCTCAACTCATCAACGGTGATAAACCCATCTCCATTTTGATCAAAGACGTTGAATGCCTCCTTCATGTCCTCCTCCTCATCACGCTCGTCCATTATGGACTGGTACAACTCTCCAAACTCGTCTATGTCCACACACCCGTCGCCATTCACGTCGATCTTCTCGATCATGTTGAAGAGCTCCTTGTCCGGGATGAAGATCCCCAGGTTCTCCAACGAGTCGTTCAGCTCCTGCTTCGTGATCCGCCCGTCCCCGTTGCGGTCGAACATTTGGAACACGCGCTTTAGCTCGTTCGGGTCCATTCTTTTAATTTTTTTGCTACCAAGACTCAATGACGACGACGACGAGGGTGAAGGTGATGGCGATTGGGGTAAAGTTGTTTTATTTTCGACAAGATTGTTAATGTTGGTTTGGTGTGGGAACCAAGAGGAGGGGAGGAGATGCCTAAGATTCTTGGGGACCAAAGAGAGGAGGAATGTATTTAGAAGATTGTAAATAAGGAAAATCCTTAGCAAAATGGTTGGCATTGTGAGAGAGTTGGGTATTAGTTTTTTTTTTTTTTTTTTTTTGTTGTGTACTTGTGTGGTGGAGGTTGTTTGGCTACTAATAGTGTTGTTGAGAAAATTTTGCAGAGAAAATTGGGTTCTTGAGAAAATTGGAAGTTGGGAGATGGCGATAGAAGACATGGACCTTTGGGGGGGTTTTTAGAGCTGTCTTTGTGACACTTTTACGCGTGATTTGGAAGAGTAATTATTAATTATTAATTGCTGGACTTGGCCTCTCATTAATTTAATTTAATTTTTACACCTTTCGAAAACGCGTTGTTATAATTGTTGTTTGGTATGTGTGGGTGACTTGGAGTGTCACTGATTATTATTATTAGGGAGGTTGAAGGTGTTATTTGTTTGGACTTCTTGAATTTAAAAATGTGAACGTTGATAACGGATCTAAAAATTAAAGTATGAGAAAGACGTTGGGGACTGGAATGCGCCAAATATTAAGGCCGGCAGGTCATGGCCGTTGGATTTACTCAACGGCTACTTCCGTGGCCTTGTGATAATGGTGACACGTGGAGGATTTTAGGAGAGGGGTTAGTTGGCTTATACTGGGTTTGGTATTATATCGGTGACATTAGTGCACGGATCCAAATTTATAATTTATAAAAATAATGTGTTAGTATTTGATTGATTTATATATGACTAATTTTAAGTATTATTTATTTCACAATAAATAAAATACTAACATGTGTAATGATACATTATTTGGAATTCAAATTTAAGATATAAATTTAGAATCTATAACATTATTGATAATAATACCGAAAAAAATTTAATGAATACTTCGCATACTAGAGACACTAATTATTATCTTAATTTTGTTTGCATACAGGTTTAGAGTAGACTTAATTATTAAACAAATAAAATAATATCACCTTAGTTGAGATCTAAAAAATTACAACACTAGTTTGTGCATTTAGCACTTAGTGACTTTTGTTCTAGTTTATTTTCTTTTTAAAATCAAAGTCATTGGTAGCAGATTTGGTTTGGGTGTGGTGTGGGTTTTGATGGCCTTCAAAGCCACTTAATATCTCCTTTTCTTTTTACTGAAAATTTCAAAAGAAGGAGAAAGAGAATAATTAAATCCATAGAAATTCTCACATGAGCACCTTGGTCGTTAGGATCTACTCCGGAGTCGGATTATAACGATACATGATGTTTTGTATTGCAGTATATGAACGTTTTGGTATATGATAGACATTATGTATTATCGTATAGTATCCGGGTCCAGATCATATTTTGACGACTCAAGTACTCATAAGAGGACTCTTAAAATTGACCGTAGATGTGGAGGAAAGTGATCTACCACTTGATCTATAAA
Organism: Dryas octopetala; assembly: GCF_963921425.1. Classification (NCBI taxonomy): domain Eukaryota; kingdom Viridiplantae; phylum Streptophyta; class Magnoliopsida; order Rosales; family Rosaceae; genus Dryas; species Dryas octopetala. Next base: position 12,017,365 of record NC_141367.1, on the reverse strand, counting down.
TTCTCACAAACTTTAAAAAATAAGAAAGGTGAGAATTGAACTCTGTTGTGCATGTGGGGATAAGGTGTCCTTATATTTGATGGGTGAGTTACAAAGACACCATTAAGTCCTCGTTTGGTTCGCGAATTGAGACCTGTGAATGGAAAACTAATTTCATTCCCGTATTAATTTGGAATGTGCAACATTGAGAAAACAATTCCTACTTCATTGGAAAGTGATGCCCCTAAAGGGGGAAAGTGAAACCCTCCAACCAACTTGGGATTCATTTTCTCTTCCCATAGGAAAGTATTAATTACAAGATTTCAAGACCAAAGTGCATGCCATTGTTAACAATTGAAATATCAGTTACATACTCTTATCTATGATAAAATTATATAAATAAGGGTATAAACCAAACATGGGAATGAAAATAAAAAAAGATTTCCTAGTTATCTTCCCAGCATTATCAAACATATTAAGGTTTTAAATTGTTTCACATAACCTCTTTTGTTATAATTTTGTCCAAAATATCTCTAAATGAAACATTTAATCTTAGGGTAAATTTAAACTTACACCCTTGAAGTTTATCATGTTTTCACAGCCTCCTTGAGTTCTAGAACATGCACTAATCCCCATAGGTTTTAGTGTGTTTCTATATAACCCCTTAGAAATGAATATGATTGAATCTGGAAAAATACCAGAATAACACACACAAAGTTAAAATATAGTTTGTCTATAGAAACATTCCTTTTTTTTTCATCCTAAAAGCGGCATTGTTCTTGAAATTTTAAGGGCCCGTTTGGTAACGTTTTACAAAAATATTTTCGTAAAAATATGTTGCAATTTTTTTTTTTTTTTTGGTCTAAATATATTGCTAAGCCAATAAATGAAATTGAATTTTTAAAATATTGCAAGACAAAGATATTTCTTACAATCAAATAAATGTATTATCTAACAACAACTGAATTATATAACAAAACGTTTAATTTTCAAAGAGAAAAGTTTCACTTATTTGATTTAAAAATCATTTAAAAATTTAACCCCATTATATTCGGCCCTTCAGGAATGAATTTTAAAACTTAATTAGTATAAGAGAGGTATTATTAGCACTCCCATGTAATCCTACACTCTTCCATTTTCTTTATTTTTAAAATTTAATTGTACCAACTCAATTGCCCAAATGGTCCTTAAGCTTTTTAAGTCTTCAATCTAGAACTCTTTACTTCACCCTTTAAGTCTCAATGGTTAATCAACCTTTTTATTTTCTTAAAACAAAAAAGAGAAATTGTAAGAGGTATAACCCTAAAAAGTTTTTGCAAGACGCCTCTAAGTATAGGCCTCAAAGTTAGTTTAGTGGGAAATCTCCGGTGGAGGTGTTGAATTTTGATCTCCCACTACAACCCTTTTACTTGATAAGAGAAATTTAGTCAGGATTTATGTGGATATCCATACGTCGGATTGAAGACTTGAAGTGAACTATATTTAGAAAAAAACGGCTGCATATATATTTTAATTGATTAGGCAAGGTTGGACTGGAGAGAGATTGCAATATATATAGTGCAGCTTGTGCTAATATTTTTGTGCAACTTGCGATCGGATGCTCTAATATTGGATAATTTTAAACTTTAGCAGGCTGTGATAATTGGCTTTGTTAATTAATTATAATTAGGGAGACTAATTAAGATGCTGGATCGGCATGGACCGCATGGTTGACCAAGCCACTAAGATATATGCTCCAGACACTGAGACAAGTACAATTCTATATTGTTCAGCAAATTTAATTACATGAATTAGGGAACATATGTGTCTGTCTGTTAATGAGCTGTCCCTGTAATCACGGCCGCGCGCGCAACTCCCTCAAACGGCTCACAGTCACAGAGATGTCAACTATGCCAGCTATACTCTACATATCAGCTCTCATGTCTTGGACTTGGACTACTTTTCTTTCTTTCTTTTTTTTTTTTTTTGTTGGTCTTTTAAGAAAAAAAAAAAACCCTGTGTCTAAAAAAAATCCACATTTATAAATTGTGGGCATCCGATTCCGGATCTAGGTAAAATGATAGGAATTATCAATTTTTTCTAAGTCATTCTTTAAAGATTATCTTTATGAAAAAAAAAAAAAGTTATACAATCGTTTGATTATTGAACAACAAAACCCGTTTTTATGTATCTACAAAATTTAGATAATAAATGGTTTTTAATTTAACAAATGTTTTGCAGAAATATGCTTGAAAAGATTAAAAAAAAATTCAGTGTGACCGTACCACTGCTACGTGGTATTACTGATTCACATGTTATAACATAGATAGACAACGAGTTTATATTTTTAAGATATAATATAAGTAAATTAGAAACATTACGAAGGTGTTACGCCTACGCTGAAAAATTACTCAATAATTTCGATATTGACTTAGAAGAGTGCCCACAATACGAGTCATTCACAAATCACACTTGAACCTGCCTGACAGGGTGATGTGGCGTTCACATGAGCGCTGAATAGGGGTGTGATTTGGATTGGAAAATCTGAATCCGACCGATTCCTATCCGAAAATTTCTAATTTTATTCCGAATCCGAAATTGCCGAATCCGAAAATGCCGAAATCCGAAAATTCCGAAAAAAATTGGATTGGAATTGGAATGTTTATGTAAATTCCGATTCCGATCCGAATTCCGATCCAAAAAATTTCGAAATGTTCCGAAGGCATTCCGATCCAATATTTCCAAAATTATGCCAATTTATTCCATATTATATATTTTATTATTTATTTAGTATGATACATATAACATATATTTTAAAAAAGATGACTAATACTATTAATATAAACATATGTACATTATAAATATATGTGTATCATAATAACATAAAGGGAAAATGTTAGCAAAAGAACTATAAATATACCCCTATTTTTAGTTGAGGATCCCGATTTCACTTTGATTCAATTAAGGACTATAATTTTTCAAATGGCTCAATCAAGTACATTCCGTCATGTCTGTCACATTTACCGTTAAGAATTGGTCACGTGACCAATTTATAAGGACAAAAAAGTCTTTTCTCCCCTCCCCTCCCCTCCTCTCCCCCTTCTCTTTTCTCTCTGCCCCCCAGCCAGCTCCCCCTCCCCGTCACAGTCACCCATCTCCGCCCCCTTCTCCCCCTATACCATCGCCATCCCTCCCCCCTCCCCCACCAGTCCCAGCCCAGCCCCGCCCCGGCCCCATCCAGCTCCACCACCCCAACCCAGCCCCGGCCCCGTCGCAAAACCCAATCAAACCCAGCCCCAGCCCCGTACACCACACCCAGCCGCACTAAGTGGGCAATGCCTGCTGGGAACTCTACTGCCTGGAGCACGGCATCCAGCCCAACGGCCAGATGCCGAGCGACAAGACCATCGGCCGCGGCGACGACGCCTTCAACACCTTCTTCAGCGAGACCGGCGCCGGCAAGCACGTCCCCCGCGCCATCTTCGTCGACCTCGAGCCCACCGTCATCGACGAGGTCCGCACGGGCACCTACCGCCAGCTCTTCCACCCTGAGCAGCTCATCAGTGGCAAGGACGACGTCGCCAACAACTTCGCCCGCGGCCACTACACCATCGGCAAAGAGATCGTCGATCCCTGCCTGTGGATGCAGTTGGATGCAGTTGGATGCCTCCTGGACAACATAACCACCTCAAAGCCACTCAATATGTAATGGGTATCTAGCAAATCCTAAGAAACCCCTAAACCAGCCCACCATTTTCAGTAAACTCGACCCAGTAGATGACCCAATTTTGGAGGGGTCTTAGTAGCAAATAACCCAAATTGAATAAGTAATTTTTACCAATTTAAGCATTTGTTTTCAGAACATTATAGATTTTAAGCCCGCTTTTGTAAGATCATCTCAAATATAAGAGCTTTCCCCTCAATCTACTTAAGCAATCCCTATGCTAAGAACAAAGCTGAAAATTCAAATACACCCAAAAGCCCAATTATTCAGGAAAAAAAAAAGGAGACAAAGTAAGGGAAAAGGCTATGATTTACAAAAGAATATAGTGGAGATTCTCTGAGTGCTTGATTTAGAGCGGATGAATGCAGCAATATGGACTTGTTTGCCGTCATGAAAAGAGAAGGGGGAGAGGAGGGGAGGGGAGGGGAGGGGAGAAAAGGCTTTTTTGCCCTTATAAATTGGTCACGTGAGGGTCACGTGACCAATTTTTAACGGTAAATGTGACAGACATGACGGAATGTACTTGATTGAGCCATTTGAAAAATTATAGTCCTTAATTGAATCAAAGTGAAATCGGGATCCTCAACTAAAAATAGGGGTATATTTATAGTCCTTTTGCTAACATTTTCCCTAACATAAATGGTAAGTTGGTAACACAAACATGCACCCACATTTTCCGTACATGTAATTACTATTTTTTTTTTTTTATCAAGGAGGGGAATTGAAGATATGGAGCAATTCTACAGTTATTCCAACTGGAATATCCCACCAATTGTAATTACTAATTACTAAATATTTAAGCTTATTATTTTCAAAATTTCAAACATGATATATATATATGTGAGTAACATGTATCTACTAATGACATTTATTCTAACAATGTTGGATGAGCTCCAAAGATTAATCCCCCACCTTTAAGATATGTGCTATTAAGCCTATTATACATTCATAGTGACATTTATTTCTCTTATATAATATGTATGTTATAATATATAATATATACCATTAAACATACACAATATATATCATACATAATTTATTTCTTAACATACATAATCTAGCAATGAAAAACTTGCTAAATTGCATCTTTTTTTTTTTTCCTTCTTTTCTAGATTTTTTTTATGGTACTGGTATGAGATGGTATGGTTCTAAATGTTATTTAAATTAATATTTTGAATTTTCTTTTTAAATTGGACATATATTTTAATTACATTTTAATATAAATATTGAAATGCATCATAATCTATTGTCTTTTAATTTTTGTTTGTTTGTTAATTTCATCATTATTCTAAAAAAAAAAAATCCAAACATGTTCTAAAAAATATTATGAAAATGTGAAAATTCTGATTTTTTATTCGAAAATTTCAAATTTTATCCGAAAATTCCGAAAATGTTGTATTCCGAAAAATTTCGAAAATTCCGAGAAATCCGAAAATTCCGAATCGGAATGAGATGTTGAAATTCCGATTTTTTGGAATGGAAATTGGAACATAAATTTCATTCCAAAATTTTTTGGATTGGAATTGGAACACCCTATTTCCGATCCGATCCGGCCGAAACACACCCCTAGCGCTGAAGCACTAATTAGAGTGGATCCTCTTACCAGCAATCAGGCCATTAACAGATTCAGAGCACTTTAATCAATCTAATATTGCTATTGCTAGAGAGAGGCTCATGTTTAATGGCAAACGCAATCCTCACCAGACAATTAGGAACAAAACCTCTTTGTACTACCATGTAGATTTAGGTAAGAGTTTCACATATATATTTCAAAGGACAAATGCTTGGGGACCAGCTTACTTTATTCTCACCCATCATCTATATTATGATGATTCAAGTAATTCAAAATGAAAAAAGAAAAAAAGTGAATCGTTAAAAGAGTGAAAGAGCTTATGAAAGACTTAAATTAAGTACGTTCAAACCAACCTTAAAAACAAAAACAAAAAAGACTCATATTAAGTTGACATGCAATAGTACGTGTATAGCATTTCTCCTAATTATAAGTGTTTGGCTCCATCAAAGTCATTCAATGTCAACAAGAGTAGTTCAACCAAAAAAAAAAAAAAAAGAGTCAACAAGAATACGTATGTAACATTTCTAATTACATCTTTTCTATTTGTTACACTCGTTAAAATGTTGCCTTATTAATTCATAACTTCCTATCTACTTTATTCCAACTTTTGTTTTCATTTCTTTTCCGCCCCTAGACTTTGTTTTGGAATTTTCCACTCCTACCCTTTTTTCCCACTTCTTTTTTGCCTCTTGATGCCATTAAAGCCCTGTTTGTTTGGCTGCAATCCAGACCTGGAATGGGAGTGATTAGTTTCCTCTTCCACTTAAAAGTATTGTTTGGTTGCACTTTTTCTTAAGAAGGAAACTGAAAAAATTAAATTGACTAGGAGTCTAACTCCTAAAGAGAGGAGGAATTGCAATAACAAGAGGGGGGGTGGTATTGCAATTCCAACCAAGAACACGGAATGAAAATTAAAGGCTGTTGTCACTGAAAAAAAAAAAAAATTACTGAACCTTACCCCTTCAAATTCGACGAGTATAAAATAGAAGCGATACAACATTTGCGTGCAATCCTGTGATAGACTTCTTCGTCGAACTATTTGCCGTCAAGAATCTTCGACCTTAATTGAACCTGCTTATCGATCGAAGTCGTCCTAAGGAAACGAGTATGACTTCTTACATCAACAATTTATTCTTTTGGATTATTATCTTGTTAAGTTTGCTTTCTCTTTTTTGCCTTATTGTTTCTGCAACTTTACTCTGAACCTTGTGATGAAGAAGAAGAAGATTTGTGTTTTAATTGTTTAAAAAACTTTTAATTAAATATTTTATTTTTTCTGGGTTATTATTTGTAAACTTTGCTTCTTCTTTTTTTTTTTTTTTTTTCTTTTCCCTTTGGGTTTGTTTTTTTGTTTGTGCAACTTTACTTCTGATCCTTGTTCTGGAGAAGATAGTTTGTGTTTTAGCTATCCAAAATTCCTTGAATGATTATTGATATATTTTTCTTAACAATATGATTCATGTTTTTTATATTACATAGGCTATGTGTATCTCTACTTTAACGTGTCTAATATAATTCTTGTTGCACTATTATATATAATTATTTACTATTGTATTGCTTTTTCATTTGGTTTGACATGGTTCATTACAAATTATGTGATTTTAATAGAAGAAATGAGTTATACTTATTACTGTTATTAGTTTTTTATTGGGTCTTGATTTGGTTTTGTATTGCAGTCATGACACGTAGAATTTTAGACAAAAGAGAGAAAATCATTTTTGCACTGTCAATCATGATGAATGCATTTAATCTTATGTGTATGATGTGCCTTATCGTAGAGAGACATTATAGAAAGGGAAAATTTTTCATTCAGGACACGTACTTTGGGGTCAATCTTAGTTTAGGACACCAGTTTGGGTTTGTGCTAGTTTAGGACACATATTTAGGATTTGTATTAATGTGGGACAATCCGTCACCTCCGTCAAGAATTCCGTTAAAAATAGACATGTGCCATGCACATGACCTATTTTCAAGGGACAAAATGGACAATTCACCATAATATATTAAAATAATTAAAAATAAAACTAAAACAAAAAAGAAAGAAGAACAAGATGACAGCGCACCCCTTCTCCACCCAGCCCCAACTCACCTCCGGTGGCCATACTTGCCGGCAGTGACCCCACCATCCCCCCTCTCTATCTCACTCTCTCTCTCCCTCCATTTCTCTATTCCTCTCTTTGTCTCTTTTTCTCTGCAGATCGCACCCTCCTTTTTCTCTCTCTATTTCTCTGCACATCGCCCCAACCACCTCTAGCGGTGGCCTTACCCACCGGCGACGACCCACCCTCCCCCCTCTCTCTCTTTCTCTCTTCATCTCCGCACCTCTCTTCATTATGTTCTTCTCAAACCTCTCCACCTTCCTATCAGCCAAACGCCTCGATGTTGTCTGCAAAAACCCAATACACATATACAAGAAATTTATTCTCTTCTTTTGCCAAATTGAAATTGCTCATCTAGTCAGGCAAAAAAAAGAACAAAAAAAAAGCGAAGTGCTTTAATTATTTTCGAGATGAAACTTGCACTCAGATCCACACTTAACCAAACAAAGGTTACAAAACCCAATACATCAATAAGAATCCAAAAAAAAAAAAAAAATCAGTAAGATCTCAATATAAACCCAGATGAGAAGAGGAGAGATTCAATCATTCAAAGATAACCCAAAACCAAATCTTTTCACAAAAAATAGCCTACCATAATAGTCAACATAAAACCCCAAACTATGAAAAACCAAAGACTTCATAAGCCCAAAAAGACAACCAAAAAAAAATGTGGTCGGCGTCAGGTGGCTGGGCCATGTGCGCTTGCAGGGGGCGCGAAGGAGAGAGAGAACAGAGGAGAGAGAGAGCGGCGGGCTGGCAAAGGGGACTGGTCTGGGGGGGTTGGCGCCGGCGAGAACAGCTCGCCGATGATCTTGGGTTGTCGGGGAAAGTGGCCGGAGGGGCTGGACTTGGGTGGAGCTGGGTGTGTGCAGGGAGTGCTGCCCGAGAGAGAGAGAAGTGAGAATAAGAGAGAGAGAGAGAGAGAGAGAGAGAGAGAGAGAGAGAGGGTGGGTCGTCGCCGGCAGTAAAGCCACCGCCGGAGGTGGTTGGGGCTGAGTGAAAACGGGGGGGGGGGGGGGGTGAGATCTGCATCTCCCTCTTCAATCCTTTTTTTTTTTTCTGTGTTTTTTGTGTTTATAGTTTTAAACTTTTTTAATATATTTTTAGTTTTAATCTTGTTTATTTTTAATTATTTTAATATATTATGGTGAATTGTCCATTTTGTCCCTTGAAAATAGGTCATGTGCATGGCACATGTCTATTTTTAACGGAATTCTTGACGGAAGTGACGGATTGTCCCACATTAATACAAATCCTAAATATGTGTCCTAAACTAGCACAAACCCAAACTGGTGTCCTAAACTAAGATTGACCCCAAACTAGGTGTCCTGTTTGAAAATTTTTCCCTTATAGAAAATACTTCTTGAAGGAGCGTACTGCTAATAAAGATTTCTTACGGAGTAACCATCTTAGTTGATTAATTTATACAAACGATATGACATGTGTTGACCAATTAAGAATGAATAGGCATACTTTTGATAAGTTGTGCTCAATGCTTCGTACTACTGGGAAATTAAAAGATTCAGGGCATGTTAGCGTAGATGAAATATTGCAATGTTCCTACATATTCTTGCTCATCATGAAAAAAATAGGGTGATAAAGTTCAATTTTCTAAGATCCGGCGAGACTGTTAGTGCCTACTAAAATAGGGTGTTAAAGTTCATTCAGTATTGAATGCCATCCTTCGGTTACATAGGAGCCTACTAAAATCACCCGAACCAATTCCAATTCCTAATAACTCCACATATGAGAGATGGAAATGGTTTAAGGTATATAACATTGTCTTAGTTTAATTTTCTTACATTTTGTAAATTTGTACTTGTAATAATTAATATAAACTTTTTTCTTTCGTAAAACTGTTTAGGAGCGCTAGATGGTACTTATATTAGGTTGAATGTGCTTGAGGCTGACAAGGCTAGATATCGAACTAGAAAGAATGAAATTGCAACAAATGTCTTAGGAGTTTGCTCTCATGACATGCAATTTATATATCTTTTACCGGGCTGGGAAGGCTCGGTAGCTAATTCTTGAGGCTTCGAGATGCTGTGAGTAGAAGGAATGGTTTAAAAGTAACTAATGGTAAGCTATACCACTGAGTTCTATCATTTTGTTTTTCAATTTTATTACAAAAATTAAGATTGTATAAAAAAATTGACTATTATTTTAGGCTACTACTACCTGGTGGATGCTAGATATACAAATATAAATGGATTTCTTGCTCCTCATAGAGGGCAACGATATCATCTAAATGAATGGAGAAAGGGACATATATACCCCAAATACTCATAAAGAATTTTTTAATATGAAGCATTCTGCAGCTATAAATGTCATCGAAAGGTGTTTCGAATTACTTAAAACTACGATATATGGGCTATTCTTAGGAGCCCTTCTTTCTATTTAGTGAAAACATAATGTAAGATCATTTTTGCTTGTTGTCTTCTCCACAATCTTATAAGAAAAGAGATTGCCTCAAGATCCACTAGAGAATCATGCATTGGAAGACCATATTCATGAAGTGCATGCAAGGTGACCTAATCACTATTGTTGAGCCATCTGACCAATGGAGTGGTTGAAGGACAAACTTAGCAATAGAAATGTTCAATGAGTGGAGAGCTAATAGGCTAGGCTAGATGGTTGCAATAGAGTCGTTTAAGCTATTTGTACTTGATTATTATAAGTTTGGCATTATGAACCATTTTGAGTAATGTTTTTTGAAATGTTGATGTTGCTAAATAAGCAAGAATTTCTAGCTTCCTGATCTTTTTATGTATTTACAATGAAGTAATTTTCTTCAATTTGGCTTCTGTCAATGACCTGCAAATTATGTGATTTGTATAGTTGTACAGTATGCCAGTATCAATATTGTTTTACATATATTTCTTAATTTGTGATTGGTACCATACTTATCTAAGGACTAACATAAAAAAGTAGTGTGCATACAAGATTAGACTGATGATATATTTTTTTTGGTCATATATAAGATATTCATTAGGCTGGCTGTTGATGTTTTGGCACTGTTTTGGCCTTTTTGGAAATTACTGATATGTGATCTTGATTTGCTAGCTTTGTTACACAACAAAACCATAATATATACATATTATTTAGTGGTGATTTCGTAATTGGTTTTTGTTTTCATTTCATTCATAATTTGTAATTGCAAATTTGCAGAATGATACTTATATGAGTTATTTACAATTTCGGTTATATTCATTGAATGAAATTTGATGTTTTTATGAACTATAACTTCTTATTTTTAGGATGAGGTCTCAATCAACTTATCAACAAAAGGAAAATAGAAAAGCCAAGTATAAGTGGACACCATTAGAGGATGAAAAACTGGTTGAATGCATGGTATGTGTTTCAGGAAAAATGAAATGTGACAATGGGTTTAAGCCAAAAACAAATGCACAAATTAAAAATTTTTTAGAGGAAAAGTTACCAGGTTCCAGAATGAAAGCAAGTTCACATATTGAGTCTCGAGTTAAGACATTGAAGAAACAATATAATGCTCTATTAGATATGCTTGCAACTAGTAGCGGTTTTGCAAGGAATGAAGCAAATAAAATGGTTGTGTGCGAAAAAGCACTGTTTGAAGGTAAAAATACTACTTATTTGTATGTTTGTTACATGTATGTTTTGAGAGAGAGAGAGACATAGAGACAGAGAGTCAGTGCGTGAGAGAGAGCAGCTGATAGCTAGTGCCTAGTTGGATTTCAAATAACTTGGGTCTAAGAGTTATTTGAAATCCTCTAATTGGGCCTTTAAATTTTAGAGAGGATTTGGGCCAAATCTAAATACTCTGTCTCAAATAGACCTAAACAAATCCAAATCCAAATCCATGCATCCAAACAAACCACTGTTTCAGAGGGTAGAAAAAAAAGAAAAAAAAAAGTTAAGTGCTATGAAAGAGTTAGACTCCCACTCGGGGGTTTTCAATAAAACTCTATCAAATATTCACTTGTGTCGTACATAATTGCCATTGTCTAATAGTGACTATTTATAGTAACTGTTAGACAGTTACTATTCTCACTATGTAACAAACAATTAAAAAAAGGCATAAACATGACACCCTTTGTCTTTTTATTTGTTAAAAATGTGAAATAATCATAAATCAACATAAAACACTAAAATAATTTTTTTGATAAAAGAGAGACTATGTGCCATCTACTAAATCAAAATAAATTTTTTGATTAATAGCATTTCTTACATCTTTTTTTAATAAAAGAGAGACTGTGCCATCCACTAAATAAAAAAAAAATATATTTTTTATGGCATTTCTTACCTCTTTTTATAAGTCCATATATTGCTAACTCTAATGTCTAATTGTCTAATGCAATTATGCAACACTTTCAATTTTTATCACAAATAGTCCCTCAACTTTCACCAAAACATTAGTTTGGTCCCTAAAGTGTATTTTCACTCAATGTCATCCCTCATCTTTGTCACCAAACATCAATTTGGTCCCTAGACACACTTTAAAAATTCGCCAAATATAGCTCAAGATAGGAAAAAATTCTCTTAAAATTCTTATGGATTCGTCTTTACTACTACTATTTTTATATGGGGTCAAATTATCAAATTAACGTTTAGTAGTTTTCAGAAAATTCGGGGAATTAGTTTGGGAAGTTTGAATTTTCTGAAAAATCAATTTAATAATTTGACTCTATATAAAAATAATAGTAGTTAAGACGAGTCCGTAGGAATTTTCAGAAATTTTTTTCGTATTTCGAGTTATTTTTGGCGAATTTTCAAAGTGTATTTACAGATTAAATTGATGTTCGATGCTAAAGATAAGAGATGAAATTGATTGAAAATGCACTTAGGGACCAATTTAATGTTTGAGTGAAAGTAGAGTGATTATTGGTGATAAAATTTTTTTTTTTTTTTTGTTAGACCTCACATTGTTAATCATGCACCTCTTTACACACAATCAAGACCCATTAGTACGGTAGTCCCAGTAATGTATGTACATACTACATACTGACCTCTCCTTCCTTCACGCGTTGGGTCTGAAGTCTGAACAAGGCGAAAACCAAAACGCCAAATTTTCAAACCCGTTGTTCACTCAAGCACACCATAGTCTGTAGCCGTACCCGACCCTCTCAAACAAACCTCTTCTTACATTTTCCCACACTTTCTCAGCAACTTTCCCGGAAAATCTCCGATCAGGTACGTTCCCATCTCCCATACTCTCTCTCTCTCTCTCTCTCTCTCTCTCTCTCCTTGTTTTCTCTTCTGATTCTCAGTAGTATACCAAGTTGTAGCTGTATAAACAGGTGAGATTTCAAATTTTGACTGTGAAATCAGCTCACGGAGTCAAAATTGGAATTATTTGTTCACCTTTTTTTTTTTTAATTATTTTTTATTCAATTTTAGTTTTCCTCATTTCCTTACTTACCAAACAGGAGGTCAGCGAGTAGGAATATGTAAGGAATAATAAGAAACTGAAATTCGGAATTTTCTGTTTCATGGTTCTTCTTGTAGAATATTTCTAAGATTTGAATTTAGTATTTGACAACAAGACAGTCGGAAATTGAATCCTTTTTCCTTTTGACCCTTTTATATTTTTTCTACTTTCTTAACAACCAAATGGAGAGTAATATGAAAATGCTGCTAATGTTGTAATGTTGCTTGTGTGATATATGTTCACATGCCGGATCGGAAGCAATTGCAGAGAATTAGTGGAAGGAATGCTATGTAGATGACCTTTTAGAATAATATGATATCAAATTTGTAATTAAGTATTTGGTTCTAGTAAATAAAATTTGACGGGAGATTCATAATATGTGTCATAACCAGTTGGTTGCCATCGATGACAAGATTAGAAATACCTCCGTTATTTCCCAACTGGGTTTGTGATTTAACTTAAGTCATTATGATAATTTTGCTTGTGTGTGCATGCACATACACTCTCTCACACACACACACACTTGCTGTGTGCATATTTATCATAACGAAATGGTTGCCATAGATGACAAGATTAGTAGTTCTCTCTGTTGTTTCCCAATTGGGTTTGTGATTGAAGTTAAGTCATTATTGCAATATTGCTTGTGTGTGTGCACGCGCACTCTCACGCGTGCGCTTGTGCACACACACACACATGAGGCAATCAGTTTAAAATGAAATACTTTGTTTTATGGCACATGGCAGAAAGTTTACGCCATGGCATGTTTTGTAGGATAAAGTAGAAGGTGCTCATGTTCAATGTGCTCTCATTTCAACAAGCAGCTGTCATTTTCCTTTTTTCCTTTATACTATTGCTTTCTTTGTAGTCATATGAGCTAGAAAAAGGGGTTACTTTTATCACTCTGTCAGCATAAGTTGATTATATAGCAGACGAATATAGTACGGACACAAACACAAAACCAATATTTATTTCAGGGGTAATATTTGAAAAATCAATAAATTATAATTTCATGTAACACTAGGGTGCTATGAGAGTATAAAAACGACAGTTATTGAAGTATACAAGTGAGATATATAGATATTAGTGCTATATGATGTTTTATAGTTTAATCATATTTTCATTTTTAGTTTGTGTCTATAACTCATCTTTGCAAGAACTGCTCAAGAATCCGGCATTCTTGAACTCTAATGATGAATAGACCAAAAAAAAAAAAGAGAACTCTAGTGATGTGCCCTTATGAGATCCTTGTTCTTACATGCTCATTCTTCTAATCTAGATTGATGGCAAACAAGGCAAATGGGGATTTTTATTACAACCTGTCAAGGAAAGAGCTTCAAAGTTTGTGCAAAAGATATGGTCTGCCTGCAAATAAATCGCACTCAGATTTGGCAAAGTCTTTGGTTGCTTATTTGGAGGTAACTTTGTGGGCTAGGCTCTCTTTCTATTGTTCGACTATATAATAAGTTATGAAAGATGACGTACTATGACTTCCTCCCATTTCTCATGGGTATACTCCTATTTCTTCATTAAAAAGAATAACAAGGAGTTTCACGATTACCAGTTTTCAATGGTGGCATATATTTACAATTAGAGCCTTGGATAATGCAAAACCTAATTATAAGAAATTGCAAGAATAACTATTACAGATATCATATTCAACAAGGTGGGTCTTGAGCTGGCTGAACTTAGTGTTTCTCAAGCTTGGCTTGTTATGTTCTTGGAATGAAAATTTACAAATTATCATATGCTGTGAACTGGGTTCTCCTGAAAGCTAAAACTTATGATTAAATTTGATTCTCACCATGCTCTATATTTTTTAAGAGAGACATAAACCGTAATACTGTTGTATTACTTCCCAATTGTAACCTTGCTTTTATGCTTATTGTTTGGTCTGCTATTACTTTTCTGTCTCTCTTCCTGTAGTCCACGCTTGAGCTAATGGGGATGCTGCATGAAAGGAATGCACCACCATTTGCGCATTACATTTAACTAAATGCTGCTTTTCACATGATGAAGACATTGAAACGTTTTAACTAAATGCAACTTTCATATAAGCATAGATGACAGAAAATGTGGACACTTTAGGCCTGGCCTTGTTGTTTGCTTAAGACTATTGAAGTTTTTTGTTTGAATTGCAAGCGGTTGAAAATGAGTTCTTATGGAATTCATCTTATGTGTCTATACAGGAAGGTTTTGATGGTCCAATGTATAATTTCTGGGAGAACTTTCATGCTCAATGCAATGGAAGTGGTCTCAGTCGTAATGAGTCCCTAAGAAAGTGCTCTGGTGAGAATTGTTTGGGCTTGGCAAGAGATAGGAACATGGAACATGTGCCCGAAATTGAATGTAGGGAGATAAATGCTGGTGCATGTCCTGCTCATAATGCTGTTGGTTGTTCTATGGAATTGGAAACTCCTACAAAAGCTCCTTCCTCTTCTTACCAGTTTTATGTGAGGTCAGAAGAGGGAATTAATCTTTATGTTGACTTAAATTCAAGCCTATCAGACTGGACCAAGAGGTTCAAAAATGAGGTTTGCATATGTGAAAATGTGCACAGCAATAAGTCTCAGAGTCTTCATCAGGACCTTGGGTGCTTTGGAGAGGGTGATAAAGAAAAGAGAAGTTCCATTCTACAGAACATAGATGTTGGGAATATTGAAGATGGACATGCACAGACAAAAAGTGACTATGTGGGACTTGATCAACCTATTAAAGTTGGTGGATTTTTAGTAACCTCAGCTGTAAGGCCGTGCAACATAGCTGTAGATGTGTCAGAGCATTTAACGGAAGATGAAGAACTTATTTCATCTAAACTTGACTCTGGTCCACAGAAACAGATAATTTCTGGTGCTAATTCCTATTCTAAAGATGGCTGTACTCTAATCCTTGATTCAGATGTTTCTAAGAATGTCCAGAAGTCTGTCTGTGATTCTGCTATCTCAATATCAGAGGATCAATTAAGTCCTATCACAATGGAGCATCAAAATTCAAAACTCGATAATTGTAAGAATTCAACCCTGCAGAACCATTGTAGTTATGCCAATACCAGTGTGGTATATCTTGGATGCTCAGCTAGTG
The DNA here is from genome assembly GCF_963921425.1 of Dryas octopetala. Taxonomy (NCBI): domain Eukaryota; kingdom Viridiplantae; phylum Streptophyta; class Magnoliopsida; order Rosales; family Rosaceae; genus Dryas; species Dryas octopetala. Next base: position 12,001,526 of record NC_141367.1, on the reverse strand, counting down.
CTTCTATAGACATGCAGTCGTCAGAAGTTATGAATTACCACAAAGGTGCATCATGTTTGCCTTGTGGAAATGAAGGATTGGTGGGTCTGTTTGATCCAAAGGACAATACAGAAGCAGTAAAAGGTGAATTAACCAGCTCATGTGAGCTGGATCCCAGTACATTTGGGAACTATGTGCCAATATCTGCTGAAGGATGGGTATGGTCTTGATTCTACTATCTTTTCAAATAATACTACTATGGGTATGATGAAAAAAAAATACATTTCCATGTTTATTAATGCCATAGACTTTTTGACCATATTAATGCCATAGACTTTATCTACATTTAATTTGATCTTTGATTGTGTAATAAAATGTTTCCAATTTTGATGTTTTTGTACCTTACTGTGGCTATTTGTTTTTATCTGTTCTTTGCAAATTCATGCATGTATTTGTAAAGATCAAGATAAAAGAATGAGATTATGCATTATAAAGATGTGTTATATCAACTATTTATCTTTTACTCATATTTATAAACTCCCTCCCATTACTATTTCTCTCACGCGTCTTTCTCTATTACCTTATTTTTTTTCTTCTCTCTCTTACCTTATGTTTTTTTTCTCTATCTCTTCTATCTTCCCCTGCTTGTTGGAACCCACAACAAAAAAAACCCTTGGTTTTATCTCAAGCTAGGTGGGATGTTTCGGCCATTGGAAATGATTTGCTACTATGCTTAATTTTCTTCTCAGAAGGAGGGGAAGATGCATTAGTTCAGCGAAGATGTTCTCTCTCTCCCTCTCACTTTTTTCTGGTCTAACTGTTATCGGTTGATACATGATTAGCACCACTTAACTTTCTTCTTTCATGATACTTGGGCTGTGCTCTGGTCCTCCTATCTTATCACTCCCATAGCCCACTGTACCCTTCTAACTCAGAAGTCATCAGTGAACATCTGTAACTCACACTTCCAAGTCTATGCTTAATTTCCAGATACAATCAGGTTTTTTTTTTTTTTTTGTGGGTTTCAATGGGAAGGAAGGGAATACAGAAGAGATAGAGAAGAAATAAAAAAGGTAGTTGAAAGAGAAGAGTGTCGAATTGAGTGAGAGAAAGAGTTTTTAGATTTGAGAGTAATAGAGAGAAATTGATATGGCACAATTATCCCAATAAAACAACAAAATGTTTCTTATTTTTTGGTGTTAGATACATTTCCAACCCTTGTATGGCTAACCATCTAATGGTTGAAAATGTGTTCTACTTTGTGGCCCATGGATGAGACCTATATATATACAAAAATGTTCACCCAGTCACCATTGAGCGGGGAATATTTCACCGACCCTTGGATCTAATCTAACAGTGACTATGCATCTAAAGTCATTTAATATATTTAGATCTTTATTGAATATCAATATTATTTAAAAAAAAAAAAGAAAAATAATGCATAGTAACCGAGTTGATGGCTTTGGTTACTGTGTTGACAGCCAAAAACAATGACAACCCCTCCTATCCCCTCCTGTTGATGCCCCCTTCGTGCACAGTAATCAGCGCTTCTCTCTCCACACTGCATCAAAACATTTTGTTGAGAGTAATATCTCACATATGGGAAGTAAAGGCCTTGCCTTACAATTTAAGGTATTTGGCCTCTCCACCGATTGCCAATTGGTTTTGGGGTGGATGCTCTAATTTTTCATTCTCTCTCCTCTCAAGGTTATGAATCTTTTTTGGCTTGCTGCAATCTGGTGGTGGGAAAAGGGGATAGGAATAGGATAATATTTTGGGAAGATAGAGAACATTTTTGAAGGACTTGTTTCCCAGACTATACATTCTGTCCAGGTTTCACGATGAGGCCAGTGCTACCCTTGTTGATTCTTCTATTTAACAATTAAGCTGGAATTTTGTGTTGGTTTGAATTTGAATGAGGTTGAGGTTGAGGTGGGGAAATTATCCTCAATGTTGCTGTTACTAGATAGTGTTCATTTATACCTTCCAGGGCATACCCAAGAAGATGGAGGCTAGAATCATCTGGAGTCTTTTCAAGAAATCTTGTTGCTGAATCTTGAGCTATTTTTCCATAGTTGCTCGGTTGATTCCTAATGGTAAACACCTGCAATATGGTTCAAAGTAGTAGATCCATTTCTGATGGTCTTAAATCAAAAGCAAAAGCTCCCACAAGGTTAAGATTCTCACATGGTTAGTGGTGCATGGCAAGGTAAACACCTACAATATGGTTCAAAAAAGAAGACCAACGGTTAGCTCTATCCACAATGGTGTATAATGTATAAAAAAAGGGAGCAACTGTTGACCATTTGTTTTTAAATTGTCCTGTGGCATTGAGTCTTTTTGGCTGCAGCTGTTCAGGGAGATGATTGTGTGTTGGGTAGTTCCAAGGATTTGTTCTTCCTTTTTGTGTAACAAGCATGTAGTATGTGATAGTGGAAACTGGAAAGAAGGCCAAGTCATGTGGGTGTGCATAGTTTAAGCGGTGTTTTGGGTGGTCTGGTTGGAGAGAAGTAGAAGGATCTTTAGAAGCTTATAGCAGGGTTTGGGTGGAGTAGCTATGGGACAAAGTCAGATTGTGGTCTTCCCTTTGGGCATCAGTTTCTACAGAGTTTAGGGATATGTTTTTTTCAGCTATTTTGATAGATTGGCAGGCTGCTGTGGGTCTGATTTTGATTGTATAATCACCGTTCCCTTAGTGTATTTAGAACTTTTGGCCTGCATTGATGGAGTGGACCTCTTGTCCACTACTCTGTACTTTGATTGTTTATAGCAATAAAAGTTTTGTTTCTTTAAAAAAAAAAAAATTGTGTTTCCTCATAATGCACATGTGCACATAGGTAAAATGAATTTTGGAGGTGACCATGATTTTGGAATGATTCAGAAATATTTCTTTTAAAGAGTGATTAACAAAAGGTTCATTTTTGGCCCTTGTAGTCTGTAGTGTATGTGTATATGCGTGCTTGAGCATGCATGACTGTATGTATTTGTTTTCTGCTGATAAATTTCAATCACATTATAGATTTGAAATAACATACTACTGTTACAGGAGAGGAGCAACATTACAAATGGGAGGGAGAGTCCAAAGTAATGTTTCTTCTAACTGAAGGTTCTTGTTAATTCAAAAATTTTGCAGTTGTCTCAGCTTTTTATACCTTTTTCACTTTTCAGATGCTCACAATTAACCATCTCATTTGAGAAGAACTGTTTCTGTTATGATAATTTGGAATCTAATGAAGAACTTTGCAAAAAGAGGAAGCATATTGAAGAACATCAAAGTGGCTATGGTAAACCTGATGCAGAGGTTTTAAGAAGTATGAAGCATATTACTAGGGAAGTCCTTCCTAGAAGATCTGTGCGGCTGATTTCTAAGGTATTGTAATACCCCCTTTTTTGTTTTTGTTTAAACTAGTGTTCTGATACCACAATGGATTTTATTTAATTCATTTTTTTGGCCCGGATCTAGATGTAAACTCATAAATATTAGGTGAGATAACTTATATAACCATTAGAAATTTTGAAAGATGTAAAAAAAATGACTGACTTTGAATTTGTTTATCTTACTCCTTTGAGTCATATTGTTCTTCCTTATATAGTTTTATTTTTATTTTCTTTCCATGAATTTGAAAAATGATGCACCTTATTTGTTTTGTTGTTTTAACATTTGGGGAATCTTCATATAAATTTATCCCCTTCTGTAGCATGTCCTTGTTATTGGCCCTTTGAAACTTTTAGGGTGTCCCAGGGATGACCAAGCACCTTTCTCAATGACCTTTTAAAAAGTTGAATGCAATCACCAAACCAAAATAAATAGTGAGAATTGACCTCCCAGCTCTATCACGCTTCTGCCATACAAGGTGGATCTTAAATCAGCCTTAGGCTTCAACTCATGTTTGGCATGTAGAACTAAAAGACAGAACATTCCTATTATGCAACTGAATTAGGATTCACAATTTGCATGATCCTCATGGTTGGCATGTAGCTCTAATACCAGACATTTTTGCTACGTATCTGATCTAGGGCTTCACAGTTTGTTGTATGATTTCATTTATGGAAATGTCAACCCTTGGAGTTGGGCAACAGAACTTCTATTTGGATTTCTCTTAATCTTCTTTATGCATTATATTTTAAACTTTTTTTTTTCCTAACATTTTCAATGTCCTTTTCATCCTTTTCCTAACCCTTTTAAAAACCTTCAATGCATCAACTTTTACCTTTTAACTGGGATAATCAGCTTGGATGTATATTCAAGATCAACTGTGATGACCGAGAAAAGTATAGAGCCAGACTTTGTCATTTCACAAGTCTAACATCCACATGGAATGTTAGACTTGTTAAGCAACTGGAACATGCAGTTTAGTCCCATTCTTCACTGCTGCAAGCTATTGATTGGATAATGAATTTTTTATTCATCCACATCGTATATAATGTAAGCATCATACTTCTTTTTTCTCTGCTTTTCTTATCCAGTGAGCTCATGAAGTGATTGATCAAACTTGAAGCATTGACTTAAGTGATACCACATTCCGTTGTTCCAAATGAGAGCGCAATCTTGTAAGTACGAATCGTTGCTTGATTAGAAAAACTCAAGGTGTGATTAGATCTCATAACGTACTGAGCCTCTCTTTTTGTTTTATTCTTGGCATGTTTTTTTTTTTTATTTTTATACAAGTTTTATGCTTAGCATATGTGACAACAGTTTCCTTCTCATTACATTTGAGTTGGTCCATATCTTAGCAATTAGGCGATTATCATTTAGCTGATTCCCAGGAAAAAAGAAAACTCAACTCAATTAGATTCACATGCATGCATGCATGCATACACTTTTTTAATGTTTGCGTTACAGAATTAGATTATGCCTTCCAAGTATATAAGAACATGGCGGAATAAACTCAATTCTGATGACTTTTAAAATATATACGCCCACTTGTCTGTCAAAATGTCTATTAGAACTTCTTTCTTGCTACTGAATAAGCCTCGAAAGAATGGCTCCTAATTTTGATTTAAGTTATAAAGATATAAAAGGTACGGTTATGTTATTGATAACGTCAGTGTGCTGCAGGTTGCTGCATTCTTGGGGAGCATTTATTCTTGCCAAATAAAGCTACAAGTTAGTTCTTCAAAGTGTTGAATGCCTCACAATTTGTTTCTACTGTTGCAGCGGTCACAAAGCAAATCATAATTTTTTATACGTACATATCAAAAAAGGGTCATTTTTATTATTGTTTTGTCATCAGTTATGTGTATTATTAATTTTTGTTAAAAGGTCATGCATATGTATAATTAATTCATTTGGGGTTCATTTCTTTCATACAATATTTTTATCCATATTGACATCAATTTCTTAGGCAGAACGCATATGATTATTGTAAACCGAGATTGTTTGGCTTTGTTTGATTAACATGAATTGATGAGTATTCAAGAAGAAAATTATATTAAGGGAGAGTCCAGTACAAAATATGAACCATTCTTAGACTAACACCATCAGTGTTTTTAGGTTTTAGAGTCAAGTTCTTTTCTGCTACGATTGATTTTTTTGGTTCTAAAATTGCCCATTCAATTTTTTGATATATTTTAAATTGATAATTCATGATATTTAGATCTCACAATTTGTTGAACTTAAATTGTCGGATTTAAATTTCACAAGTTAAAGGATTTAAGTCCCACACTTTATGAGATTTAAATTTTAAAAATCTCAAAAATATAATGAGAAGCTCCAAAAGATGCATCTTACACCCTAATACCTAAACTCCAAACTTATCCCCTTAAAAAGTCTTCTGTACATTTTTTTTGTACTAATACGTTATTTGATACATTTAGTTGTATTAAATACGGTGATTGGCCAATACCTGAGTTGGTACAACAACAATCTAGAGAGAGAGAGAGAGAGAGAGAGAGAGAGAGAGAGAGAGAGAGAGAGGTACAATTATTTTTCACCACAAATGAGTATCCAGATTATTCACAAAGTCAAATTCAAATTTGGAATTGACTTAATAATCTTGGTATAAAAATTAGGATGGGGCAATTCGGGGATTGAAAAAAATCAAGTTTTCTAGAAAATAATAAGAAATGCTGATGTGTATTATCATGCCCCTAATCGAGGGTGCTGCACGCATGTACTTTAAGTATTTCAAGAGTACAACACCCAACTGTCTGACATTGAATTCCCAAATTTCTTAAAATACGCAAGCCTTTTTAATTTAAGACCAAGTTGAGAACAAAAATAATTTATTAGCAGAAACTAATCTATAAATTAGTACAATTAATGAGTCAGATAAATACAATGTTATTGATTCAACTAGGGTCTCAGTGTCTTGTCTCCATGATGACTCTTCAACTCAATTAATCTGCAAAAAGAACCCTACACCATGGAATGGAGTACTAAGTCGCATGAAAAACCTAATAAGCGATGAAGCTCGTGTGAGTGAAACCAAATTATAGATAAACTATTGTATATTCAATTTGCAATATAATAAAAATCATAATGAATTTCACCAGCCTCCATGTATTCACGAAATATGAGTAGCATTTCTCAATTTTATATTGTAATTATAACCATCCAGGTCATCACACATCAGAACCATTAGCATTATGTAATAATCAAATCATTCAAGTAATACTGTAATAGCAAAGCATCATCAACTCAATTCTCATGATTTTATCCTAGAATTTTGGAAATAATACCCACACACTAAAATAAATTAATTTAATTTAATAGAAAATTAGGATTAAATACTAAATATCAATAGTTTTTTAATAAAACAGCAAGACACTAATTTTTTTTAGTTTAGGTACTAACCTAGAGTAAAATATTTTGGATTAGGTCACAAATCAGTTTGTTATACAGTTGTGACTGTCGAACAGTTACAGTTGTAATTGTCGAACAGTCACAATTGTGACTATTTAAAATTTATAAAAAATCAAAATTTTTAAGGGTTTCATATTTTTGATTTAGGTTTGGGGGATGAAGTCTTATAACCTAAACACTAAATATTAAAGTTTACGCCTTGCAAATATTGAAAAAACAATAAATTAATAAAAAAGTTATGTCTGTTGGACAGTCACAGTTCGATATAACCATGTTTTTTAAAGTTGGTACCTAAACTGAAATTTAGTACCTAAAGTGAAATGACATAAATGTTTTACTAGTTGAAATGAAAAAATATTATAATTTGGTACCTAAAGTCAATGAAATTTTAATTTAATTAAGACCACATTCACTCGTCAAAGAAACCGGTTATGCCTGATTCTCCTTGGAATCATCTCGAGTCTCATTACATGAGATTGACCAACATTTTTGAACCATTTAACGTTAACAATGAAATGACCGAAATTGCCCTTCATCGGCGCATTTGTTAGGATTTTTCGGATCCGAAATAAGGTTCGAAAATCAAACCAACCTCGGATCAAAGGTTCCCGAGCTTACAAAATCTCTCCAACAATGTCAGTGGGCCACAATTGAATTCAGGGTTCAAAATTAATAGCTATAGGTTCGAACAATGACCGAAAATAGGGTCAGCCACCTTGAATTAATGGTCGCTGCCCACACCAGATTTCATATTCAAACTCAATTTCAAGGTTAACAAATTTAGAATTATCAAAAGAACTCAGAAGAATGGTCACCGTGGAAAACACGCCACCACACACGACGGAGTTCACAGTGGCCGAGGGTTATAGTTTAGGGTTTTCAATTCCATTCAATTTCAGCTCAATCCAACACAACCAACATGCAGAGCAGGGGAGAAGATCGAGATTGATACCTGACTGTACGTAAATTGCCACTGGAAACGCCACAAAATAGGCTTGAATTCGTCGATCCGCCGTCTACGGTGGTCATCTCGTCAAGGGAGGAGCTTCACCAACATGCTCGGCTCGATGAGAGGAAGCTATTGGGGCCGTCAAAGAAGCGCAACACCGCCGTAAAACAACATCGCCACCACAAACCACCGTCGAGGCAGGGGATGCGTACCAAATGACTCAACTTGTCGAGAGGAAGTCATCGCTACCCAAGTTGGGTCACAACAAGGGGTGCACATTGATCAGATAACCAATCAACAAGCTATTATATATCCAAACCACAACTATTGGTATAGCCAATTTCAGAACTATAAGCAATTTCAGGACAATTAGTTTGACAAATATTTTAACAATTTTGCCGCAATATGTAAGGTAGCTTGGTTATCACAGTACAATATTGCCGAATCCAGCCCCATAATGTGCAGGTCTTGAAACAATTAGCGGCAGCCATTGCTCGGTACTCTAGAAAGACCGTCTTTTGCCTTGTTGTCCTCCATGAAATCAAGGAATCACCAAGAAAAACACAATCTGAAATCTATTGTAAATAAATTAAAAAAACAAAAGATTTTGTTGACTTTACCACATCCAAAAGAGTAAAAGACTTATGTCTAATCCATAGATCTCATTACTTTTTTCGGGCACTAATCACTAAGTTGATGTTACCATGCATAAATTAAGAACAGTATAGTTCATAATCAAGTAACAAGTATTAACTTTATATTATTGGTCTAGTGATATTTTGTCCACATAAAATGAAGAGGCCGCAAGAATGTATCTCTTCCTCTAAAAAAAAAAAAAAAATCTATGATCAAGAGATCAATATAATATATATATATATATATATATACAACAACCGATAAAAAAATATAATAAAATTATTCCGAAATTGTGTATAGATATTGCTCATGGTTTATATTATCGATTGAGATCGATAATAATGGTCGGTGTCAATGTTGCCTATTACTCTATTAGCCTGTTGTTCAAAATGAATTTTAATGGTAAAACACCCCTTTATTGATTGGTGTACATTACTGTCGGCCTATTGGACAAGCTGTTTATAAAAATAAAAAATAAAAATCATTTTAAAAATTCTGTTTGATCAAAATTAAATTGGGTTTTTTTTTTTAAAGTCCATTTCATAAAATAGACTGTTTTTAAGGCTTAACCGTTACAGTGAAATACTATAGCGGCCCACTTTAACAGGATAATACTAGCGGCGGTACTGTAGCGCACAACAATAACTTTTTTTTTGGGGCCTCTTTCACACCTTTTTAAAAAATTTAAAAAATCAACAGTGACAATTATTATTTATTGCCACTGTCAAACAATACATAGCTATTTTCAATTTTTTACTTTGCAAAAAAACTCAGATACAAGGCAACTTATACAAATCATAGCCCCACTTACATATACAAATATACAATCATAGTCTCACTTACATATTGTTACTGACAAACAGTAACAACCATAGTCTCCACTTACGTATTATTACTAAAAAAAAGTAACAACCATAGCCCTGTTGAGAGAAATCTCACATTGAAGATGTAAGGGCTTTGCTAGTGGCTTATAAGGGTTTGAGCTACTCCTCACATTGCCAATTGGTTTTGGGATGGATGCCTAGATTTCTTCATGGTATCAGAGCAGGTTATCAACGTAATGCGCTTAACGGCCACACATGCTCCCACGTCACCCAATATAAATTGTCCACGTGTTAGGCTTAAATGACGTCACACATGTGGGGGCGTGTTGAGAGAAATCCCACATTGAAGATGTGAGGGCCTTGCTAGTGGCATATAATAGTTTGGGCTACTTCTCCCATTGCCAATTGGTTTTGGGATGGATGTCTAGATTTCTTCAAGCCCTCACTACTTATATATTGTTACTGACAAGTAGTAACAATCATAGCCGACTTACATATTGTTATTAACAAGCTGTAACAACCATAGCCATCACTTATATATTGTTATTGACAAACATGCAATGTATAAACTTGAAGCAGAATTCAGGTCGTATTAGTTCCCCATCCTCAAAGTGAGATCTAGCTGGAAAAAAAAAAAAAGTTTGTTCAGCTAAAGAAAACAGTAACAACAACTATCATATAAATTCAAGAAAACTGAAAATGATATAACAACCACCAAATGGGCACCAGAAAGAGTTAATTACACTTACACTCCTGAGGTTTATCGTCTTTTCACATACACCCCCGGAGGTTTCAATAATTACACATACACCCCTAAGGTTTTAAAATTATTGCATATAACCCCCTACAAGATTTGTATTCAGGTTAGACCTTACACCTTGAATAATCTTATTAGGCTATTTAATCCCTTAGCTACTTTTTTGCATAATTTCTCATCATTTTCGTCTCACTATAAGGGGTTATATATAACAGTTTTAAAACCTCAGGGGGTGTATGTGTAATTATTGAAACCCCATGGGGTGTATGTGAAAAGACAATAAACCTCAGGAGGTGTAAGTGTAATTAACTCGCACTAGAAAATAGATATATATATATATATACATGAACCATGAAAACTCAAAGACCCGGGGTGAAAAATAGATAGATATATAAACCATGAAAACTCATAGACACGGGAATTTATGGCTCCAGGAAGAAAAGTACCAAATGTGTCTTTTCTAGTTATAATGGGGGGTCTGATGATTAGTGAAGAAAAGTACTTAGTAAGTTGGATGGAACTGAGTAGCTAGCAGCTGGCTTTTGAAGGCCCATAAAATAGTGCATGAGAAAATAATTAAGAAGAAAGAAAAAGAGGATATATAATAGCGATGGTTAAGGCTTCGTGAGCCATTTTATGAATGTGATATAAGACTAGTGCTTAGTGAATTAATGAAGGATGTACGGTACGTGAGTGAGGAGAGAGAAATCAGACAGGGAGTACTGGGAGAGAGACGGAGATAGACGGAAAAGTTATAATGTGGACCGGGTAGATAGCATGTGGGTTTACTTAGAATTGAATTTAAACAGCTGGACCCAAAAAGGAATGGCTGCCCAAATTTGGACTTTAAAATCATTATCTTAATTAAATTTGAGCCATTACTTACTATACTTTAATTTAAGGGACAAGTACAAAAAAATTAATAAATATTTTTCAATATTACAATTTAGTCAATGAACTTTTTCAAAATACCATGATGGTCACTATTGACCAAAATAAAATTGCGAGAAACTATGTGAATTAACAACCAGATAAAAACAAAAAGGAATTTACGGATCTTGCCAATATATTGATATGCTGCTGACATCACTAATGTCCAATTTTTAAAATTACATATAAGTTAATAACAACCATATACTTTTATTAATTGGTAATTGTCACGCAGTTACTATTTTTATGTTTTTTAATTGGTAACTATCACACAGTTACCGTTTTTTAATTAGAAACTGTCACACATTTAATTGGAAACTATCACATTTTTTAAACTGAGTCAAATTATTATTATTTTTTTTTGGTACAAAGAGTCAAAATAATTTTGAATGACATGATAGTAATTTAACACTAGGAATAGTATAGGGTTACCCAAATTAGGCTGAGCCCATTGACTATTATGTAATTATCAAATATTTGCATATGACCGTTATGGGAAGCCAAATTTTATTTTGACTATTATTAAATTTTCAAATGTTTTATTGATTTATTTGTAATTTGTTGTAATTTTTTTTATCATATTTTAATTTCAAACATCATTTATATACATTTGATTTTATTATTGAGAGGTGATTTATTTTTTAATGTTACTAAGGGTGCCGTTATTTGTACCCAACTAATCATTAATAACCCCTACAATTTAGTAAACATATAATGTTTTATTTTACCCTAATGTAAATTGACCAATAAAGACATACTAGTTATGACGAAAAAAAAAAAAAAACAGTTCACCCAACATATATCATTTCTATTCCCAACTATGCAGCACCATTTTTTCTTAATTAAAAATTAAAAATATTATTAAAAAAAGCCCATCATAACCACAACCCAGCCCCTACCATCCTGGCCGGCTGCCCCTTTCTCTCTCTCTCTCTCTGCCCTCCCCACCCACACCATTGTCAATGCCACCAAAATCCTCTCCGATTCCAGCTACGCCTCATTGGTGCTCACCCTTGACCTTGCCTCCCACACCCTCCTCTCACCAACCTCTCCCTCACTCACCGTCTTCGCTCCCGTCGATGCCGCCTTCGCTCACTCCGGCCAGCCAATGCTTCACCTCCTCCACCAAGCCAAAATATCATGTTTTCCAACTCAGTAGCTTCCTCCTTTGCTAGAACAATAAGTGATGTTCCATCCCTGTGAAACACAAAAACAATAAATGATTTCCTAAGCTTTTAATCACAGTCCAATCTTTTTTTGATGAATCAAACTTATAAATCTGCCAATTGTTTTGTTCAACATTCTGAATTGCAAATAAGAGCTTCCCATCACACTCAACCAGTCAGCCCTTACATCCACCCAAGGTTTATAGTCTCAGGGAAGTTGTGAAGTCCACCATGGTGGTGGTGATGATGTTGGATTTTGGTGTGTTAAGTAATATTGTTGGGTATGATGTTGGGTTTAAGTAAGGTTATTTTAAGAAAATATATTGGGTGTAATAATAAATTTTAATTGTTTTTTTAAATTAAGCTGGTATAAAAAGTATATTGAGTCTACTAATAAAAAGGTTGGGTACAAATAACGGCTACAGCTGGGTACAAAACAGATTCCCCAACAACCAGCAATATTATTGTTGATGGCCTCCCTTACAGCCCAAACCCGGCCAGCCTCCCTCTTATTTTAAAGAATTAATGAAGGTTAATTTTTCATATAATATCATAAATATTGCACATCATATAATTTGTAAAGAATAATATTGTGGGACATTAATTGGGGTTAGTACGATAATACCGAGCTTGGTTCTGGTTGGGAGAAAGGCTTTTGTATTTCCTATATGTTTTGTTTCAAAAATTTCAGATTGCCTTGGGTTTCGATCTTCTAAACCTTCAGAGGGGTTTGTACCAATCAACTAGTTGATTAGTTCGGTTAGGAGACTAGCTTATGGTGCTTACCATTTAATGGATACTCTCGCTACTGCCGAACCTTTGTTTTGATAAGTGTAGTTGGTCGTTTGTGTTTAATCATCATAAATCTAAACTTGGGTACCCATTGCGTTTTAAGAGGTTGCATGCACATATTCAAGCATTTGTGAATTTCAACTATCGTTATTGATTTTTGTTTTGTTAGTGATTCCTTTTTGAACTGTTTTATCGTTGCCTATACCTAGTAAATATTTTACTTACTATTTTCAAACCTACCCAGGGTTCCTTGACGTTATGAACATATGTGATGTTTACCATTTACACTAATATTTTGCAGATCTTCCCTAGTTTGACGAGCTCAACTAGTCTGTTAGGCATGTCAATTGTTAATTTATCTTGGCATCTTCTAGTCTCCCTTATCATGTTCCTTTTGTTGATGTTGACTCTCTGTTCCGTTTATTTTCTTTTATTAATTTTGTTTTATCAAGTTTGTAAATAATTTGAACATATATCTATTTGCTTTTTGGTTGGTTATTTCTTTGTGAAATATTTATTAAACATGATAAAACTCAAGGTTTGGGGTGATTTTCTAATATGTTTATTCTTCTCAATTAGAGGAATTATATAGGAATACAAATATACAAGTATGGTAAGTCAACTACACAAATTAAGCTACACTATCCCACAAATCTCTCTTACAAATCTCTATAATATCTGCACAATTGACTCACTTTCAATACTCCCCCTCAAGTTGGTGCGTGAATATCGCACATACCCTACTTGACTAGTGAGTCATTAAATACCTTGCTGGCCACTACTTTAGTGAGTACATTTGCTAATGATCTTCGGACTTCACAAATGGAAAGTTAACAATTTCAACTTCAAGCTTTTCTTTAATAAAATGTCTGTCAATCTCCACGTGTTTAGTCTGATCATGCTGAACCGGGTTATGTGCTATGTTTATGGCTGACTTATTATCACAATATAAATTCATTGCAGTTCTTGGTTTTAGATCCAAGTCCCTAAGTAAGTTTCTTAGCCAAAGCAACTCACATACTCCAAGTGCCATACCTCTATACTCAGCTTTAGCACTCGATCTTGCTATTACCGGTTGCTTCTTATTTCTCCAAGTTACAAGATTACCACTGACAAAGGTGAAGTACCCGGAGGTAGATCTTCTATCGTCAGCCGAACCTGCCTAATCAGCATCAGTGTAGCCTTCCACCTTCAGGTGGCCATGATTAGAAAACAGTAAACCCTTGCTTGGAGCAGCCTTCAAATATCTTAGTATGCGATCTACAGCATCCATGTGAGGCTTCGGGGATCATGCATGAATTGACTTACCACGCTTACTGCATATGCAATATCAGGTCTAGTATGAGATAAATAGATCAATTTTCCCACAAGCCTTTGGTATCTCCCCTTGTCAGTAGGAGATGCACTCAAACATTCAAATAACTTGTGATTCTGCTCAATGGGTGTGTCACATGGCTTACATCCAAGCATCTATGTTTTAGATAACAAGTCAAGGACATATTTTCGTTGGGATAAGAAGATACCATGTTTTGACCTGGCTACTTCAATTCCAAGAAAATATTTTAGGTCTCTAAGTTGCTTCATCTCGAACTCGGAAGCTAAGTACTGTTGTAACTTTGAGATTTCCTCATGATCATCCCCTGTTACTACCATATCATCAACATAGATAATTAAGACAGTAATTTTACCTCTTCTATGCTTCAAAAACAACGTATGGTCAGAGTACTTTGTTTGTAGCCAAAATTCCTCATAGACTTGGTGAATCTGCCAAACCAAGTCCTAGGAGACTGCTTTAACCCATACAAAGATTTTTTTAGTTTGCATACCATTCTTGTGTTAGAGTATAATGATATACCAGGGGGAGGATCCATATACACTTCTTCAGTAAGTTCTCCATGCAAGAAAGCATTTTTAACGTCAAATTAGAGAAGTGGCCAATTCTGATTAGCTGCTAACGACATAAGTACTCTCACTATATTGAGCTTGGCAACTGGTGCAAACATTTCTTGATAATCTACACCATAAGAAACTGTGTATACCTCTTTGCAACCAGCCGAGCTTTAAATCTCTCAATAGTTCCATCTGCTTTGTACTTGATTGTAAATACCCATCTGCATCCCACGGTCTTATTTCCCTTTGGTAAGGGTACAAGTTCCCAAGTAGCATTCTTTTTCAAAGCTACCATCCTCTGCCATAGCTTTGGTCCATCTGGAATCTGCCAAAGCTTCCTGCAATTTACTAGGAATAGACACGGAAGATAATTGTAGTAAAAAAGATGCATATGACTTGGATAACCTGTGAGATGATACATGACTATTTATGAAATACTTAACTTTGGCTTTGAGATTAGGCTCATATTTAGTTGGTGGTTGACCACGATTAGACCGTGGTGGAAGATGATATCTAGATGTTTCATAGTCAGGACTAGTGTCATCATTAATATTAGAATCAATAAGGGTAGGAAGAATAGAATTAGGTGATACCTCTAACAGATTATCTGAAGAAGATTAGATCAGTGGTTCTGGTGAGGGAGTAGGAGACAATGTAGGAGGACAAAGTAGGAGATGATGTATTGACTTCTTCCATGGAGTTCTCAAGACTGTCATATGAAAACAAATTCATATCATCACGATTCTGAACTTCTTCCTTAGTCCCCCCCTGAAGAGAAGAATCTGGGATAGCTTTGGAGTAGAAAAATATGTGTTCATGAAATGTGACATCTAATTCTGTGAAGACGGATGATAACAACGGTAACCCTTCTGAGAAGAACCATACCCCACAAATACACACTTCAATGCTCGTGGATCAAGCTTGGTACGTTGGTGGGTATGTAAATGAACATACATGATGCACCCAAACACACGAGGTTCTAAATGAACAATGGAAGGAAGCGGGCAGTGGTCGGATAACACATCCACAAGCCTGCGAAAGCGCAAAACACTAGAGGGTGTGCGATTAATGAGATACACAGCAGAGCTCAATGCCTCGCCCCACAAGTGAGACGGAACATGACCGCCAAGTAACAGGGACCGAGTAACTTCCAATAAATATCGGTTTTTACGCTCAGCACCTCCGTTCTGTTGAGAAGAATGAGGACAAGAAGTTTGGTGAAGAGTACCGACGAAATGCAGAAAGTCAGTTAGCTCTTTATTGACATACTCACTCCCATTATCGAAATGGAGAACTTTGATAGAAACATCAAATTGTGTGAGTACCATTTGATGGAACATGCGAAAGATAGTACAAACATCATTCTTATATTTCAAAAAATAAACCCAGGTCATCCTGATACAGTCATCAATAAAAGAAACGAACCACTTCATCCTATTACTCGTAGAAAGAGGGGCAGGACCCCACATATCTGAATGAACTAAGGCAAATGGGGCGGCAACTTTATTATCATTTGTAGAAAAAACAGTACGATGGTTTTTGGCCATCACACAAGTATTACAAACAAAATCGGAAAGACTAAATCTAGTAAACAAGGATAGAAACAATCGTTGCAGATAACTAAATGAGGGATGTAGTCGCTGATGCTACAACCAAATCTCTCTCTTCTTTCGCAAAATGTTGTTGCCCATGACATGAACTAGTGCCTGACTAGCAGACTGAGCAAATCCATTATCTAGATAGTACAAACCTCTTCTCCGGTTACCACTGCCAATTTTCTCCTTGGTATGAATGTTCTGAAAAACACAATGAGTGAGAAAAAAAGTGGCAACACAATTATGAGATTTGATCAGTTGACTAACAGAAATAAGTTTACAATCTAGTGATGGAACAAATAAAACGTCAGATATAGAAAAAGATTGTGACAAAGATACAGTGCCGACTCCAACAACCGGAGAAGACACACCATTGGCATTAGTAATAATGGATGTAGGACAACTGAAGGTAAAATGACGAAACACAGAACGATCACAAGTCATATGGTCAGTTGCACCTATATCAATTATCCATGTACTATGTCCAGTAAAAGACAGAAAACTAAGAGCAGAACCAGATATACCTGACTTGGCAATGAATCCGAAAGCCGTGACTAAGTTGCTTTTGGAAACGTGCGCAGAAGACTCAAAGGTCTAGCCGATTTTCTCTGCCTTCTTCTTGTCCCACCACTCGAGATACCCATGTTTCTTGAAACATGTATCCTCAACATGGTTAGTACCATTGCAGTAGTGCACTTCCTGCCAAACTTCTTAGAATCAAACTTTCCACCAGTTCTCTTGGCGGCAAAGGCTCCTTTCTCGGTCATTGAACTACCCATCATAGCCTCTTGTTTTTTGGATTCAGTACACACAGCAGCATAAGCCTCCCTTAAACTAGGAAGAGTTGAGGATGCTAAAATCCGACTACAAACTGCATCCAGATGTGAATCGAGACCGGCTAGGAAGATATAAATGCGATCAACATTAATTTCAGCAGCTCTTGTACGGATATCATCCGCATTTGTCAATGCACAGGGGCGAAGTGCATTAAGTTCCTGCCAAATATTTTGCAATTTCCTAAAATAAGCCATAACAGTGCCACCATTTTGTTTAGTGGTAATTACTTGACACTGGAGCTGATAGGCTTTGTTGAAATCTTGATTAACTGAGTACTATTGCTGGAGAGCCACCCAAATGTCTTTGGCAGTTGTGATCCGTTGAAACATGGTTCTGAAATCTCGAGTCATTGAGTTCAACATCCAGGCTTTTACCATACAATTTTCTTCATTCCAAGTCTCATACTCGACAGAATCAGTAGCGAGTGCAGATCGTGATCCATTGATAAGGCCCTATCTTCTTCTTCCAGTAATATTGATTCGCGCATTAATGGCCTAATCAACATAATTGGTGTCATCTAATTTCTTTGGTGCAATAGCAGAATTGATTTCATGTGAAGACAGTGGTGGCAAAGGTGGAGGTCTAGTGAAACCATTTTTTTGTGTGTCAAATCTAGTTGATTTAAAATCACCCATCGTTTGCTGTTCATTTATTTCGTCTGCCATATAAACAACGAAAAAATAGCAGAGGAACAACAAGTCGCACACAAAGAATCTGAAAATAAACTAGCACAAACAGAGAGGGGACGCGATGGCAAATGAGTCACGAAGGTGCTGCTGGGTTACGGTGGAGTCGCGGCGGCAGCAAGGGTGTGACAGAGGAGTCACAAGGGCAGAGCAGCGAGACCGTGGTGGTGCTAGGCTGCGGTGGAGGTTGGACAACGCACTAGTGCAGGCGGATGAGCAGTGCGACGCACTTGCGGCGGCTGGGCGGCCCACGGTGAGTTGCAGAGGACAGTGCAACGCTGCTGGGCGGCGCGCTGTGAGTCGCGGAGGGCAGCGTGACACGGCTGGGCTGGGCGGCACGCGGTGAGTCGCGGAGGGCAGTGCGACTCGGCTGGGCAGCGCACGATGGGTCACGAAGGGCAGTGTGATGCAGTTGGGCAGCGCACGGTGGATCGCGGAGGATAGTGCGCAACGCACTCGAGGAGGCAGCAGACGTACAGTAGGTCGCAGCGACACACTCGCAGTGGGTTGCGGAGGAGCAGTGCGACACCTTCACGGTGGGTCGCGGAGGCAATAGACGTCGTGTGGTGGGTTGCGGAGAAAACGTTATTGTCTCTGTACAGATATAGGTACAGAGAAGGAGAAACAACAGGTACGCCAATATGATAAACTTCTCAGCCAAATAGCAGTAGATATTGGATTTTATGGGTAAATCACTAACTAAATTTATTTAGTGATCAGTAAAACAATAACCAACAAACATAAAACACCCTCTAGTTCCTATGAAAGAGAAGAGGATACTAGAGTCGGCTCTGATACCATGATAAAACTCAAGGTTTGGGGTGATTTTCTGATATCTTTATTCTTCTCAATTAGAGGAATTATATAGGAATACAAATATACAAGTATGGTAAGTCAACTAGTAGCTAAAGTTAACTACACAAATTAAGCTACATTATCCCACAAATCTCTTTTACAAATCTCTATAATATCTGCACAATTGACTCACTTTCAACAAAACATGATCCTTAAAAGCTTTATTTTTGGCAGGGATGTTTTGTGAACTTATCACCGTAACGGGTTATATATATCAAATCTTGTGCAAAACTTTACTCCCATCCAACTATTCGATCAAACAAAAGGCCTTACTCGTTCTAAGGAACTTGGAGGTATAATGCTTGAGGCACGGGTGTTGTATTTTTGGGAATACTTAGAACGGGTGCCGCTGTGATGTTCTTAGTTTGGGACATCACAAGGTATATCTATTAATATGATTTTTATGCCAATTTTTAGTTGTCACTATTGCACAATGGCAATGGTTGTTACTGCCATATAGTGATACAAAGCCAGAGCCTGAAATATTGAATAAAGATTCAGGTCATATAATTGTGGTTAAGGACCTTCAGGTCATATAGATGCAGATTCCTATTGAAAACATTGAATACACATTAAATAAACATTCAAAACTACACTCAGGTCAAGTCATTAATGGCAAAGAATTATTTCAGTTTGTTCCTTAATATTGGTTCATAGTACGTTATTTCAATTAACATAGCAAATCTACCTTACTTATCATGAATGGCTGAGAAGTATATTAGAATGAACATTTGAAGTATTAAAATTATATGTAGTTTTCATTAAAAAAGAAAATTCTCAATTACAGAAACAATCTCTACAAGACTACTCTTAGTTAATCACAGAAAGAAAACAAACATAGAAACCATTAGTTAGCATGTCAAGGGATCCAAGATTTCCCCTGTCAGAATATGTAATAATGGATGAGACATAGCAATTCCATACCAACATCAATCTTGAGATATCATATATATCACATATAAATTCCTAGCCTCTATACTAATGGGAACTAAATCAAACCTTGCATTCACTTATATGACACACATATTATGGCAGCAACAAAAATGTAATACCTTTTATGAGGTAGGAGCTATATCGGCCACAAATCTAGTCAATCTAAAAGAAATTCAAGAAATTAAGGACATGATCAATGATCAAGTCTTTACCCCAAATTTAATCATTAAAAAAAAACGACCAACTTACCCAAAATCCCAAATCGATGGTGAGGATGGGTAAGGCCGGGAATTAGGGATTTGAGAATCAACAGGTTGAAGGTGGTGGAAGATTGCAGCTTGATTGTGGTGGCGAGTTAGGGTGTGGTGTTCGTGGTGGATAGACCCGTTAAGTTAACGGGTGGACAAAACACGACCCGTTAAACTAACGGGTGAAAAAAATGGCAACACGAACATGACACGAAAAATAATTGGCGAACACAACACGACCCGTTTACCCGTTAAGAAAAAAAATATACATTTTTTCAATAAAAAATTTAAATTAAATATATTATAAATATTACATAAGTAAATACATTTTATTACATAAATAAATACCATTTTATTTCATAAATGTATAGTTTAAATATTATACATAAGACAAATCTAATAAATGTGCAAATTAAATGATTAACAGTGGAGATCGACCGATGGTGGTGGAGATCGCACACTACAAGAAAAATGTTAATAGATATCAGTGAAAAACCAATATCTATTTAGGTATTCTACCGATATATTGAGTGGTGATATCTATTCTCCCATATAAGATATCAGTTTTTCACCGATGTCTATAATATATTAGATATCCTATTTGTTTGATAATCTGATATCATATACAACCAACGATATCGGATATTAAACATTTCTAATATCTTAAAAACTGAATTCTGATATGTAAGATACTTATTATATCGTTATTTTTTTTTCAAACTGATATAAACAATGTATTCAATATCATTTTGGTAATGAAAATCTGATATAAAAAGATATATAACATATCGTTTTCGTACTTAAAATTTGATATAAAAAGATATATAACATTGTTTTTGTACTTAAATCTGATATAAAAGTATGCTTTAGATATTGGTTTTTTGTTTTTTAAATGATGTTGAAACTCTATTCCTTATCATTGCTTTTTTTTTCATAATCTGATATGTAATCCAAAGTAAACTTCTGATATGGATAAAAATTGATTGGCATGCATCCATGCAACAATTAGTAAACTTCTAAAGTAATCCAACTTCAATTCTTCCATTCATATAAATTAATCCAACATCCAAACTCAAGAGTAATCAAGTTAACAAAAATAGATTACAAATCCATATAAAAATATGGATAGCCCTCATCAATGCATGTATACCCCAAAATCACTATTTTATCTCCATAAGCACCTTCACAAAATCTATCTCCATAAGCACTATTCTAAACACTACCTACATGCAGCTACCACATATATATCAATTGGTCTAAAGATAATTGAGGGTAATGAACTCTTCCCATTCAACTGGAACTTCATCAATCCGTTCTTGTGTATAACCATTCCGCTTGTTCTTCGGGTTAGTCCACTACAAACATTAAAGACAAGTGCAAAATTAATATTAATAATATTCATGTCAATTTCAATATCTCAACATGCATGTAACTCAATTTCACCAAATCAAAAGAATGCAACAAAATCTGACCAATGGTATAAATAATCCTGCATATATGCCACTGTCACCAAAGTTGACATTTATATATTCTGCCCTTGTACCTAAAGGAATCAATTAATGAAATAAAAAGGCCACTGTAGTTCGAAATCCCCAAACCAGAGCAGTTCCAAGAAAAGTGCACACACACACACACATGCAATACATAAGCAAACCACACAAGTTGACAAGAAAAGCAGTTCCAAGGCCGAGAAGTTTCAAACCCAACTAATGTGATGAATATATAACAAGGCATTTTATTAATTATTGGTCTGAAAAACTTCAGTGGGAACTCTTACAAGAAACACTTCAGTGGGAACTCTTACAAGGCATTTTATTAATTACAAGGTTTAGGGAACTCTTAGAATGAAAACAAGAAACAATAAGTCCATGCTGGAAAGAACATAATCTAGTTTAATAAGTAATGGACACTTTTGTTTCTAGATATTATCTGTATAAAGAAAATAAAGCACAAAGCCCATGTACACACTAGATAATTACTAAGCAGATAGAACAATTTCCTTTGAAAGAATATCCTATAATGAGATGTTTCACAGTCTATAACATATGAGTTAAAACTTGTTCTAAGCCTCAAAATATATATGGTTCTTGCACCTACCTCCTCAAAAGCCCAATCATCAGCTTGATCATTAGATTCATTACGCTCACAGCTCCTTGGAGACCAAATTAACCCTTCTATGATGCCAGTAAACTTATTTATCTTATCTCCCAAAACAGCTAACTCTCTCTGATCCCTTTGTCCACTCATCATTTCATCCATTCTGCATAATCAAACTAACACCTTAAACCTCAAAAAAAAAAAAAAAGATAATAAGACCATTAA
This sequence comes from Dryas octopetala, assembly GCF_963921425.1. Lineage (NCBI taxonomy): Eukaryota > Viridiplantae > Streptophyta > Magnoliopsida > Rosales > Rosaceae > Dryas > Dryas octopetala. The sequence goes on along the minus strand of NC_141367.1, from coordinate 11,979,322 downwards.
CTATAAAGGTAGGCACTAGCCTCTAGTTTTTTTATTGTTAAAAAATTTACACTTTTGCAGTTTGAATTCTTATCACAAGAAAAGCCATGTACGGTTTGACAACTACATAGACCAAAAAAAAAAAAGGAAAGGTTTATATTTTAAAAAGCCAGCTCTTAGTTAGAGAAAGATTTTGATCTCATGAAAGGAGCTTTCTGACAAGAATTCATCTCTTTTGAATCAAGGAGATCAAGTGCTGAGGGGGGCATTATAACTAGAAAGACAAAAACCAAACAAGTAATTAAAAAACTATTTAATTTATCATGTTCTGTGAAAGAATATATACATAGAGGATGACATGGATAGTATAAAATAACTAGTCAGGCAGAGAAACATACTTTTATCACCCTTTTCCAGATGTGGCTGCAAAGATCAAGATTAAGAGGAATTAGTACAAACAATCATGAGGCTAGCCAAAGAATAACATCAATTATAACTATATATATATATGTATATGTATATGTATATATTACATGTAATATAACACCGAGTAATCCCAGAACTCAAATAAAGGGAGATATTTGTCCTCATTTTTGGAGGGCATAGGGGGTGCAAACTTTCAACTTAATTTGTGAAATTCAATATACATTCCAGGTTTGGAACTCAAAACTTGTCATTAAATGAGACTGGGAAACAACGATAACTCTGCTCGAAGGCTGAAATGCGATAGTCTACATAAGCCTGTGACATTAAAACACTCAGATTTATGAGCCAAAAAAAAAAAAGGAAAACAATCAGATTTGCAGCTCAAGTAAAGAAGAGTGGAAAATAAAAAGAAAGATTGCATATTTTATTCATCTCTTATATAGGATCCAGAAACCAGTTGAGGTGAAGATTAAATTTTGTTTCCAGTAGACATGGAAGGAATTGCCACATGGCCAAGGTCTAATTACCAGTCAACTAGTAGTAAACCATTCTAGTCATCTAAGAGTATATGAACAAGAAGTACAGTATATAGAGCACGAACTTATTACCAATTGGGGACCCATGAGATTGAGAATTCTCATATGTCTACACTCTTTTATTACTACACAGGTATATCGGTAGATGACAAAGAATTTTATTCTCGTATGTCTACAGAGTTTTTCAAAGAATTTTATTAATTGTGAATTTGGAATAAATGATAAATCGGTATATCAATGGAGAACAAGTATTGGATATGATGAGATGGTGGTGAAAAAATAAATTTGATTAGTGCACTAGAAAGAAGACAATGACAGACATTATATATATATATATATATATGTTAAGAGAACAATGACAGACATTAGATGTAGCTCCAAAATAATGTCAAACCTTCATTCTGCCTGACTAGTTAAGAAATAGTTTTAATGGAATAAAACTTATAAAACAAAAGAATTCTTCATCAAAACATGGCCTTTCATCATCAACAGATAAGGACACTAGCTGCATAGAAGTTCAACATGAAAAAAAAAAATAAAAAATTCAAATAAGTGATTTTAAAAGATTAGTGAAAACAATTGGGAGAAGCGTTACTAACTTATTCCCAGCCAGTTCTGGATTAAGTGGATACTAAGAAAGCACACACACTTACGGATACTTGGTCTCCAAAGGATCCCCGGCCAGTTCTGGATTTCTGATGAGGAGAAAGGACAACTTTACTAATTACTACTAACCATATCTTCATAATGAATCTTTTTTTTTTTTTTTAGTTTTATCAAGTAGCACGTACAAACCTTTGCCCAAGGAAGCTTGTCATCGGAACAACCTCTTGGGAACCCATTAATCCAATTCCTACAGAACACAAATTAGCATGGAAGTCAGAAAAAAAACTACATGTGGGAAATTTCAATAACCACAGAAATGATAGACAAAGGATAACATAAACTAAGAACCATATGACCACTAAACATTACAATGAGAAGTAATTAACAGTTCCATGTAATTTGGATGTAGAATTTCTGTCAAATAATCTCATCCTCACCTAGAATTACACCATTTTTCGTACTGCGAAGAAGAGAGAGAGAGAGAAAAAGAGAGAGAGAGAGAGAGTAACTACATTGAAACAACATTATAGAATGAATCCAATTCCAAAACGATTCATGCTCATTTGAGTCAAATGGTCTAAAGGCCTCAAAAGTTCAATCGATGGGATTCAAACTTTTTGAAGGAACAACCATGCTTTTTAGGTTTGACAAACATTGATGAAAAGGGTTTTCATGACAGAGCTCATTAAAGTTTCTGTCCATGTAACTATTTCTAAAGCAATATCTATGAACATAAATCATATTACTGAACAATTACCAAGTTTCATACTACTGAACTTGTTAATTTGGTTGGGCCTCCTTACCCATATTGGGGTTTCAGCAAGAAAACTGAAATCAGAAACACAAATTATCACAACTCAATCAGACAAATAGTTTTAATTGAATAAAACTTATAAAACAAAAGAATTCTTCATCAAAACATGGCCTTTCATCATCAACAGATAAGGACACTGCATAGAAGTTCAAAATGAATAAAAAAATAAAAAATTCAAATAAGTGATTTTAAAATATTAGTGAAAACAAATGGGAGAAGCGTTACTAACTTATTATCACAGAACTAAGTCCCTTAATTTCAAAAAAATATATACTAGAAAATATAGTTGATCTTGCTCCGGTGTCTCCCAAATCAACTATAACAAAAAAAGATTCGAGAGAGATTTTCAAAAAGCAACACCAATTCCAATTTCTTTATGGAAGGAGTCATTTGGAACTAATCAAATCCACAGACCAGATAATGAAGTGTAATAATAAAAACATATACTTTATAAAAACAAACAAATAATACAGCATAAGATAATTTAAAAGCACATTCAATTACATAAATCTATAATCACAAATTCAAGCTGATCCAGAATCTAAAATCTAACAACAAATCCCAGAAAACAAAAAATCCCCATTCGATCAACAGATAACCACAGACATCAAAGTAAGGGTTTTCTTTTATTAAGATTAATAAAAGAGGGCTTGCATGTAAACAAATTGAAGCTGACCAAGAATCCAAAATCAAACATATCCCAGAAAACAAATTTCTCCAGAAAACTTAACACCTGAACCCACTGGTGATTTATACAGAAGCCAAGATAAAAATCAGAATATCTCTCTCAAATAAAAGCAGTTCATCAATTCACTTCAGTCGGACAAATAACAAACAAATCGTTAAAAGCTTTCAGAAATAGACACAAACATCAAACATGCAGAGAGAGCTGAATTAAAGAAAGAGAATGGAACATGTTTTATTAAACAAATAAACAAAATTAAGGTATGACATTGCCAGAGAGATACAAACCTGAAGAAAAACAAAGAAGGACTGGACGCGATATAGGCAGACTTGAGTGTGAGTGAAGACTGAAGACTCAAGAGCCAGACAGAGGAGGCTGGACAGATGAGGAGCCAAACAAATCGTTAAAAGCTTTCAGAAACAGACACGGACACCTCGAAGCTGCTAGAAAACACAGATCGCTAGCGAAGGGGTTGGATAGATTCTCCTTCATGATTGACTTTCCGGACTCAAGGAAGAAACTAAGACGATCAGTGTCGAGAGGACGATGATATCTTGGGTGGTCGATGTCGCAACTCGTCGGAGAAGGCGGATCGCCGTCGCGAAGTTGAATCTGTTCATCGTCGGTTTCAACAAGCGAAGGGCAGAGAAAGAGAGAGGATGGGGAGATGAAGATTTGGGGGCCGACTGAGAATGAGAACGAGAGAGAAGGATCGAGTGAGAGAGACGGACCGAGTGAGTGTAAGCGAGGGTGAGAGAGAAGGAGATGTCTGCTAAGCGCGATGGGAACGTGTGTGTTTTGTGAGGGATATGGTGACTGGAGTTGGGAACTTAATTAGCCAAAATTTTTAAGTTGGGGAAAAAATTGTCCGTGTTTTTTTTAGGTGAAGTATAGATACCAGATGGTGTGGCTTACATATCGATTTTAAAAAAATCTTAATCAAAATTGCAAAATTTAGATATCGAAAACAAAAATTGGTGATATGTCAATGAGTTTAGATGTCATCTAAAAAATTAACTAATATCTAAAACTCTACAATATTGGTTAATGTAAAAACTGATATTAAAGAAGTGATGTCTATTACAGTTTTTCTTTGTAGTGGTAAGTCGTGGAGATTGACAGTGATGACTGTAGTTGAGCTTGCTAGTGGAGGCGATCGATGATGGTGGCATCATGGTGACTGGTGTGGTGGGGAGGAAATGCATAAATGGAATGGAGAAAAAAACCCTAAATGAAACTGAATTAAAGAATAAAAATAGGGAGAAAAAACTAAACTAAATTAGCAAATATAAAAATAATACAAAAAAAAATTTACATATATTAGCGAGCCGGTTGGGTTGGAATCGATCGGTGGAGGCCCAAAATCAACACCAGCCCACTTACAATCGGTTTGGCAGCATAGGATATTATTTGGTTTACAGTCGGGAAACACATAAAAAAGAAAAAGAAAAAGAAAAAAGCTTAATTATAACCTTAGCAATCACAGGGATCCTCTAGTAGACTTTCATTTCTCCAATAAAAAAAGTCATCCTTGAAGATTTCCGATGGCTTCCCTGCCAAGCCGCCTCTTTTACCTATTCGAAGTACCATCTACCTTCCTTTTCTAAAACATACCTATGCGCAACATCTGTTGACAAACAAGTCTTTTACGCATTCTTCGGATAGTAATTATTAAAGTTTTTCCCAAAAAAGTCGTCTCTTCTAAATGCAGCACTTCTCTATATTTAAATAAAAAAACAAAAACAAAAAAAGTGGACTGGCCTATTTCCGTATAAATTTAATATTTGTAGGACTGTGTTTTCATTTGTGTAGCAATCAGGTCCGATCCATCAAAATCCTCTACTTCAGACCCAATCAAGTTGTGCTAAGTCAACATTTCCTGTATTGGTTTTGACGAATTGGACCTGATTGCTACATTATTAGAAACATGGTCTTTAAAAAATTTGAATTGAAATGATAGGACCAAAGTGCAACTCATCCATAGTACAGGGACCAAAAACGTCTTTTTGCTAACATAATAAAATCATCTAGAAATTGTGTATGGATACTGCTCATTGTTTATATTACCGAACTAGATCAAAGATGGTGTCGCTGTTGCTTGTTGACCTCTTGTTCAAACTTAGTTTTAATGGTTAAACTCCTTTCATTTTAAAAAATTCTGTTAATTAGATTGATTAAACTTAAATTTGAGCTCTTAGCTAGTAGACCTAAATCCGTACGTAATAATTTATTGGAAGTCGGTTTCAATAGAATAAATAATGAATTCAACTAGGAACCAAACTACCAAAGTAGAGGAGATAAGTAAGATCGAGGAGGAAAAATATAGAATAAATTGGCTGTTCCAGTTTTATTGATTATCCTTCATGGCTTGATTCACAAACCATCAAACTTAGACTCAAAGTCTTCCTCCATGGATGCTTTTCAAGGGGGTGTTCCAAAACTTTGCATAGAAAGGGGTGTTCCAGGAGACTGTATAGGATCCGGACCCTTAGGCACTTGCCTCAAGAGATGGTCATTTGAACTTTGCATAGAAGGGGGTGTTCCAGGAGACTGTATAGGATCAGGACCCTTAGGCACTTGCCTCAAGGGATGATAATTTGAAGAACCAAAACTTTGCATAGAAGGGGGTGTTCCAGGAGACTGTATAGGATCCGGACCCTTAGGCACTTGCCTCAAGGGATGATAATTTGAAGAACCAAAACTTTGCATAGAAGGGGGTGTTCCAGGAGACTGTATAGGATCCGGACCCCTAGGAACTTGCCTCAATGGATGATAATTTGAAGAACCAAAATTTTGCATAGAAGGGGGTGTTCCAGGTGACTGTATAGGATCCGGACCCCTAGGCACTTGCCTCAAGGGATGATAATTTGAAGAACCAAAACTTTGCATAGAAGGGGGTGTTCCAGGAGACTGTATAGGATCCGGACCCCTAGGCACTTGCCTCAAGGGATGATAATTTGAAGAAACAAAACTTTGCATAGAAGGGGGTGTTCCAGGAGACTGTATAGGATCCGGACCCTTAGGCACTTGCCTCAAGGGATGATAATTTGAAGAACCAAAACTTTGCATAGAAGGGGGTGTTCCAGGAGACTGTATAGGATCCGGACCCCTAGGCACTTGCCTCAAGGGATGATAATTTAAAGAAACAAAACTTTGCATAGAAGGGGGTGTTCCAGGAGACTGTATAGGATCCGGACCCTTAGGCACTTGCCTCAAGGGATGATAATTTTCAGAAGCAAAAACAGAAGAGACAAAGAGAAGAGTGAACAATACAAACAAGAAGGTCTTAGAAAACTCCATTGTTTGATGGTCCTTCTGAACAGCCAACTATACCTTTTTATAGGATTTCTTATACATGCACTTGGTTATCTTTCTGCCCAAAGAAAGAAAACATATTACACTGAATCATACAATTAATGTAGGATTTTCTTTTCATTTAATCAAGATATTAATCGAGATTTTCTCTAGAATTAATTAAGGGGTCTACTGGTCTTTGGTTTTCAGTATCCTCATCTATAATTTAGTTATATTAATATATACTCTTGTACTTCTTATATGACCGAGAATCCGGCTAATACAATATCAATTCACAAAATATAAGCATATATAGTATATATATATCTTACCATATAATAAGATTTTTCATATTATTCAATTAATTAGATTTTTTTCTTCATTTACATATCTCAGAAAATCTTTCTCTTGAATGCAGCATCTAGTGTATCTCTTAATACCATAATTCAAGGTCAAACCATATATATTTCTTTAATAGCCCAAAAATGTAATCAATTTGCCACCACAACAAAATAGCATTCAGACGATGGATCTTGATCGTTGTGTAAATTGTTCATTTACCGTCGTCTAATCGACCGATGTCTATTCATACTCCAGTAGACAATGGTCAAAAAACTGTTGTCTTGGTGTACCTACACAACAGTTATACATGGACAACCGTTGTATATACACTCTTAAAAATCAATGTTTTGGAGGATACCGTTATTGCGTGCCTATCTACACATGGGTTTATATGTAAAAACCGATATATAGATATATGTTAAACAACGGTTACCTGATGTAAAGCATGAGTTTTACAACTATTTTAGGTAGAAACACGAGGTGAAATACCCATGAAGACAACGATTTATTGATAATAACCGTTGTGTAGGCTATTGGAAATATTGGAAATAGGTGTACTACTATGTCTATAGGTTTTTCATACTACGGTAATGAGAAGAAACCATTGTCTTAAGTCATTAAGAACATCGGGTTTTAGACATATAACCGTTGTGTGAAATACTCATTTCAAGTTTATTTTGATGTATATACGTGTTTGATACATCGGTTTTGGGTTGGAAAGTTGCAAGAAGGCACATCATACAACGGTTTTGTAAGATTTGTGTGATATGCTTATAGATTAGACAATGATTTCTAATATTGAACCATTATAAGTTAAAGGTTCAGACCACGTTTTGGACCAATAAATTGTTGTATTATGTGCATGTTTACATCTATTTTTAGAAGCTCCCAATTGTCTTTGATATAATACCACAATGCAATTATGAACAATATGCACAACCTAATAAATTTTTGTATTATGTGCCTTTAATTTCAATTTTACTTCATATAAAACAAAGTAATCCAAGATAGCTATTGATGCAAATTTTCGTAAGAGAGGTGCAACAACTTAGAAATGATGATCTGGTTGATCAGAAGCCCTGCTGGATGATGAAGTGGATATTGATCCGAGATCTTCCTGCACGAAAACAAGATCAAAGGAGATGGACCGGTGTGGTACCAGCCAAATACGCTCTGATAATGAAGTCAGTGATGTGTATTTGGAGGTGTTTGTGTAAGAACAAGGAAGAATAGATGATGAACTTGGGAGAATAAAGAAGAACAAGGTAAGATCTTCTGGGTTTATTCTCAGCAAGTAGGAGGTATTCTGATAGGTTTTTTTTTGTGAGTGAAGTTGTGTACTAGATGATCCCTATTTTTGTGCACATAAGCCAGCTTATATAGACAAAGGAAATGGTGAAGGGTAAGTTACCTGCATGAGGGTGAAGGGTTGAGAAAAGGCCACGCGTTCGGTCATGAATAGTAGCATGCACAGTTACCCACCTCCTTTACATTCAATGCTGCATTGAATGCAAGGATGGAAGATCAAGTGGGATGCCCTAATAGTCATGACTGTGAGCTGAGATGTCTTATTTGCCAGAGAGCCATGTCAGAGATATTCGAGTGAGGCGGTTCGTCCTGACTCCAATCTTTTAGAATGGCGGTGGGATCCGAGCCAAATCGATCATAGATATCATATACGCGAGTATAGAATACATCTACGTTCGGATCGGGCATGGATGGATTAGTTCAGACTAGCTCGACATATGACATGGCAATCACTACCCGTCATATTCTGTTTGTCTGAGAAGATGATCACCAAGGGTCGAGCCGAGCCGAGCAGGGATAACTAAGAAAAGATGAACACTCAATTCTTAGGGGATCTTCAGATCGGATCGGATATGGAGATCTGCCAAGATGAGCCGATCCGAACTAGCAGTGAAACTGTGCAGGTTCAGGTTTGACCGTTGAAAATTCAAAGCGTGAGGTTGGATCTGACTTGCCACGTGTCGATCCAGGATTGGTTGTTGAATCCATGTGGATTTATACACAAACAGAAGTCCCCCAACTTCCGATCCGAACAGACCGTGATGAATTGGAAGTTGAAAAAGACAGTCTGTAAAAAATAATACATGACACGCCCCGTGCCGAACTGATGCAGATGTGCCGATCTAGTCAGGTTTGACTTCCCAATAATCCGAGCAGATGATGATGCCTGATTGGCCAAAATATCTTGGGAATATACGAAGGACTTACTGTTCATGATTGTGTCTGCATGGGGGAACGTAAGGGTCACTTCATTTATGGGTATTTTAAATGTGGACATGTGGCAAGATCTGGCATCTGAAGCGCCAAAAATGAAAGGCTAGGATTGGATTTGCATGGGGGTATAAAAGATCACCCTTCTTCCTCTTCCCCTCACTTTCGAATTTTTTCAGAAAACCACTCCCAACTTTCTCTCTCTCTCCGAAATCTCTCTCTCACCGCAAAATCTCTTCTCCCTCCGCGGTTTGAGTAGCAGTCCAGCCGCAATTCCGACCAAGCACGGCTGTAGGCGAGGCAGTTCCTAGTGTGTGGGGGGCAGAGAGTGTGGCCGGAGAAAAACCAGTAAGTGATTCTCCCAATTTCTGAGCTTTTTGTGTTTTTGTGTTTTCTGGGTTTTGTTCTTGAGTGTTCCTGAGAAAAGTACTTTTCAATCCAAAAAGCAAGAGAGAGAGTGAGAAAAAGGTGTTTGAGGATGTCAACAACCGACTCAAGTGGTCGGCTCGGCTCAGGGGAAGCATTCAAGGGCGACAGTGATGCCGAGCTGAGCCAAAGCTCCCTAGGGAGTGAGGCTGATTGGGACGAATTGTTCGAAGAGCTGGTTGAGGTCGGCTCGGACCTAGAGCACAATCTGAGCGTGGAGTGCCAACCTCGAGGGGATGAGGAAAATCCCCAAGTGGGTGTGAGTTCGGATCGGGGGCGGGAAGGAACAGCTCACGAGTCCGAACACGCAGATGAGGAGGACGATGAAGAGGAAAACACTGACGCCTAGCCGAGCTCGAGTACTCCGATAAGGCTCACCTCTGCGTCAGAGGAAAGTGACAGGGGTCACGATGCATCGAGTTCGGCTCGGCATGTGACAGGGTGCCCGATCAACCCGGACTTCTATGAAGAGCTGGCGTGGAAAGCCGACCAGATCGCCAATGAGATGACTGAATTTCATCTCAGGGATCTGAGGATAAGATATGGAGTCCCCAAATCAGTGCTGACAAGGTTGCCGAGCTGGGGAGAGAAACCGAGCCGACCCCCAAAATGATGAGTAACAATGTACCCGGAGATGTTCGAGAATGGGGTTCGGCTCCCCCTGCACCCTTTTCTGCAGGATTGGCTAGCGATGATCGGCACGGCGCCACACCAGCTCAATCCGACCGTGTACAAGATTATCCTGTCTATGCACATCTTGTAGCACAAAGTGCACAAGTGTGTGCCAGACAAGGACCTGCTGATTTGTTCTTATTTGTTGAGGTCGAAGCAGAAGACCAAGCTCGACTTCTACAACCTTTAGGCATACTCGGGGCCGCTGTTCACTGGGAATCCCTCATCCCAGAAGACTTGGAAGAGGAGTACTTCTTTGTTTCTGGGGATTGGGAGTTCGCCAATCCGAGCAATCCCCCTCTGGCTCGGGTTCCTAGAGCTTTTAGGTTTCCAGGTGGGCACTCAATGTCTGGGAGAGCCAATCTGGAATAGACTTTGATAGTGATGATGATGATGATTGATTTTGATATATATATATTTTTTTAAACTAACTCTCTTTGTTCTCTTTTTGCAGTCAACTAGGGGAAATTTAAACTCCGAGGCGAGCTCAGAGCCCAGATCGCCGTGGTGAAGGAGCAACCATCGGAGCATTTGTCTACCAAGTTCTTGCTCGGCTTAACCTAGATTGGATCGAGTGGGATCTTTTGGTTCGTGCTGAGGTGGAACCCCCGAATTGAGAAAGGGATAGGGATGGATCCTGCCGAGCTCGAGGCGAAGCTAAGGAAGAGGGCGGCAATGAGTGCCCAGAAGAAGGCCGGAGCTCAGGTTCCCGCTGAGCCAGCCCCACTGCCCTTTCGGGCCACACCCCAAGCCGGGCCCTCCATGCCGAGTTCGCCTCGGCGCGCCGAGAAGAGGAAAAGCCCACAGGTTAAAGCCCGGGTAGAGAAGAGGGCTCAGACTGAGCCAGTGGGTGCAAGTGCCGATGCCTTTGGTTCAGCTCCGATGAAGACGGTGGAGGTGGATTCCTCCATCGAGCCGTTCGTCACAGGCTTTAAGCGTGTGGTCACGCCGAAAGTCGTGGAGGGCCTCTAGGCCGGGAAGGAGGCACCGAACTTTGGGAGTAAAGCTCTAAACGCGTCCCGACAGGCCATGGTGGTAAGTGTTTATTTATTTCTCAACTTTCAAAGTCATTTCCAGATCGGGTCGGGCTAATCGTTTCCTTCTTTTGCAGCTCGCCCTTAGGCAGTTCGAGGTGGCGCAAGCCGTGGTCGACGCCGAGGAGAAGATGAAGAGGCTCCTGGAGAGAAACCTGGCCGATGCCGAGCGGCTGTCCAAGGAGGAGCGCCAGCGGTCCGCCGATCTGAAGCTTCAGATAGCCAAGCGAGGGGATGAGGTAGCTCGGCTCGGGAAGGAGCTCTTGGCCTCGGAGCAGAAGGTGATTGACCTCGGGATGTTTGCTGATGAGCTCCAGTGGGATCTCGAGGCGGTCGAGCAGAGGGCGGTTGCGGCTCGGCGCCAGGCTCAGGAAGTGAGCTTGAAGGAGCTGGCAACGCCCAGTTCGAGGAGTACAAAGAGCTCGTGGAGGTGATCCGAGCGAAGAGGACAGATTGGGACCTGTCCTTCTTAGCCGAGTCGGATGGCGAGCAGGATACCCAGGAAAGCCAGCAAGAAGAGCTTCCCCCTCCCGATCGCCAAGTCGGGACTGAGATGATCGCGTCTGTGGCCGAGCCGACCCAGGAGAGTCCTCCGATCCCTACAGACAGAATGCCCGAGATCGTCCCGGTCCCTGAAGCTGATCCCAATGAAAAGATGCATATCGAAGGCGTCGAGGTAGTGCAGCTTGGCGAAGAGTCCTCTGAGAAATCTGCCGGGCCGACCTCAGAGGGGCCAACTGAGAGATCCGCTTGATGTTTTATGTATTTTTGTTGTCGTTTTTTTTTTGTTCTCGAGCCGAGATGTGGCTTGGATTTGGTATGTTTTGAAAAATTTGTTTTTTGAATCATTATGTTATTAATTTATTTTCAGTATTTTCTTCTGTTCCAAGTTGTTGTCAGTTCAGCTCGGAAATGAAACTAAAACCACAACAAGTAACAGATGGATAAGAAAATGATGAAAAATAAATGTCATGATAAAAACAAAATGAATGTGATAAGGCATTTTGAGATCGACTTGACTTGACGATCACAATGAAATAAAATGTAATGATAATTTACAACTTGTTTTCAGACCAGCTTGATAAGAATGATGAAAATAAGCAGAAATTAGAAACCCCTAATGATCCCAGATGGGTTTGATATATCCATTGAGATATTAGGAATTTTGTTTTTGAGAAAAATATTCAAACTTATTCTCAGATCGGCTCGGCATGCACGATGAGAGTTTGAGGGTATATTTTTCTTTTAGAAATTTCTTGTCGAACGTTAGGACTGTAGTAACTCGCTTTGGCTCGGACAAGGGTTTTTATAGACCTGATGAGTCTGTAATGTGTCGAGCATCGGGCCGAATATGGCGCGCCAGCTCGGCACAGGAGTTTATAGACCTGATGAGTCTATACTGTGTCGAGCATCGGGCCGAATATGGCACGCCAGCTCGGCACAAGAGTTTATAGATCTGATGAGTCTGTACTGTGTCGAGCGTCGGGCCGAATATGGCACGCCAGCTCGGCACAAGAGTTTATAGACCTGATGAGTTTGTACTGTGTCGAGCGTTGGGTCGAATATGGCACGCCAGCTCGGCACCTGAGTTTATAGACCTGATGAGTCTGTCAGTTTGTTATTATTATTATTATTATTTATTTATTTTTATTTTTTTGAAGGAGACACTTAGATCTTTTTTGTTTTGTTTGGGGTGTATAGGGGTAGAGTCCCCAGTGTCTACTTCAAAAATGAGAAGAAGATGAGTAAAACGTTGTTCATCTTTTCATTGATTGGAAAAATGTTAGGTCGAACAGTCTCCGATCCTAACTACATTTACTGGTAATAAATCTTCAAGTGTTCAGCATTCCAGTTATGCTTGAGGGGTTTCCCTGCCAGAGTGGCTAAGTTGTAAGTGTCAGGCTTGACTATGCGTGTAATCTTGTAGGGTCCGGTCCAATTAGGATCGAATCCAGTCCCCACTGTGCGAACGGCCAGGGACTGGATATAGAGGTCAGCAATTGAGGAGGCTGATGGGAGACCACGGCGAACTGCTGGCATTTGACACAAGTGCGAGACAAATGATCCGCATCCTTGTTCAGCGTAAGCCAAAAGTAACCCTATCTGATTGTCTTGTAGGCGAGGACTCTTCCTCCAAAGTAGTTCCCGCATATCCCTAGGTGGATCTCCTTTAGCACATCCTGACCTTCTTGGGGTGTGACGCACCATAAGTAAGGCAGGGAGAAGCTCCTCTTGTAGAGCTGACCATTGATGATGCTGAACCGAGCCGATCTCGTTTTGATGAGACGTGCCTTGTAGTCGGTGTTCGGCGTCATCCAGTTTGGTTCGGTGTCGATCTGCATAACGGCGACCTCTTATTCGGAGGTACTAGGTCTGTCCAAGATTTCGACTAGGACATTCCTGGCCGATCCGGTATCTGTGGCTGAGGATACCTTATATTCTCAAAATTCCCTAAGCAGTGACCGGGTTTTCTCGAAATAGGTCGTCATGGTTGGTTCTCGAGTCTCGTATTCTCCCAATATTTGGTTGACAACGAGTTGGGAGTCGCTGAAGATGTTCAGTTCAGATGCTCCGAGCTCTCTTGCCAATCTGAGCCCGACGATGAGTGCCTCATACTCTGCTTCATTGTTAGAGGCTTGAAATCTGAAGCGAAGGGCGAACTCCATTACGACTTATTCTGGGGAGATCAAAACAAGTCCGGCCCCGCTTCTCATACCGTTGGAAGATCCGTCCACGTACAAGGTCCAAACCAGAAGGTCAATTTGGGTACGAACACCGTTTGCGTTCGGATTAGACGTGTTGGGGATGACGGTGGTGCCGAGTGGATCTTCCGTTGTGATTGTGGATTCACAGATGAAGTCTGACATCGCTTGGCCCTTGATGGCCGTTCTTTTGTAATTTGGTCACTTCTTCGGCCATGGCTGCATACCGAACTGGATCGTATGACCTCTTCTTTTGACAGACCGGTTTGCATCCCGGATCAATGTTCAGCCTGTGTGTGATCACGTTAGACGATATGCCTGCCATGTCATCGAAAGACCAGGCGAACACTTCCGCATTTGCACGGAGGAAGTCAAGTATGGCCGACCGCTGAGCTGGGGTGAGCTAAATCCCCACTCGAACGAGCCGATCTGGGCTGTCCTCTGAGATCGGCACCTCTTCCACTCATGATCCTGCTGGTGTATGGGAGTGGGAGTTCTTCCCCGTGATCAGTTCTGCCTAGGTATCCCTTGGAGACTTTGACTTGGCCGAGCCGATCATGGACACTCCAAATTTGGTTTTGGACCAAAGTTCGGACAAGATTTTCCACGTTGGGTGTGGTCGGCTCGGGTACAGTCTCTGCTGAGCACTCGGTTCGGTCACCGAGTCTCTCATTCATCGGCTGACGAGTGATCCTCTCACCTGTCAGACGGCGGTCATACATGACCATGGTAGGTCCTAGTCAATCCCCTGCGGATCGTCTTCCTGAGTGCGTTCCCGATGTGGAAGGGTCTTGGCTGGTCCCGGCGATGTGGTTGGTGACAGGGCCAAGCCTGCTCCTGGCTGGGACCCTGGGCTCAGTTGACCGGGCCGGATTACCGGCCCCCAGTCTAGATCGGACCGAAGGTCGCTGATCAATGGCTGGTTCAGATCGGTCTTCCCGCAAGGCATCGGGAGAGCGTCTTCTGAAGGCTGCCTGCTTTTGCTGAAGAAAACAGTGGGAATTCAGGAACTCCAACTGCTCGGCCGGAGGCATGTCCTCGAAGCCTGGAAAGGCGCAATCTGTGCTCTGCCGAGCAGGATGGTTGTCCACATCGGCCTGAGTATTCTGCCGAGAAGGAGACGGTGAAAGAACCTCCTATTCGGGTTTGTCTTGACCGGAAGTCCGATCTTCCCCTGACGTCGAGCTGAGCGCGATGCCGCGCGAGCTCCTCAGCCTGCTCTGCCTGTTTGGCGAGCAACTCATTGTTTTGCTTGAGAAGTGCATTCTCAGCGGCCAAGTGGCGTTGGTTCTCCCTGAGGAGTTTGTGAGCAGCCTTGATCTTCAGGGGGGCTTTAAACTTGGCTATTTTGGCGAGATGTGCTCTTCTCGTTTTGTCAGGAGTCTCAGGCTCATGTTGCTGCTTATCCTGGGATCTTGAAGAAGAGCTGCTGTCACGAAAGATGGTAGTCATGACGTAGGGATTGTGATAGGGATTTGTTGAAGGAAGAGCTCAACACTTGTGAGGATGAACACAATGGCTGAAGATGATCTTCCCACAAACGGCGCCAATCTGTTGATGCAAATTTCCGTAAGAGAGGTGCAACAACTTAGAGATGATGATCTGGTTGATCAGAAGCCCTGCTGGATGATGAAGTGGATATTGATCCGAGATCTTCCTACACGAAAACAAGATCAAAGGAGATGGACCGGTGTGGTACCAGCCAAATACGCTCCGATTATGAAGTCAGTGATGTGTATTTGGAGGTGTTTGTGTAAGAACAAGGAAGAACAGCTGATGAACTTGGGAAAATGAAGAAGAACAAGGTAAGATCTTCTGGGTTTATTCTCAGCAAGTGAGAGGTATTCTGATAGGGTTTTTTTGTGAGTGAAATTGTGTATTAGATGATCCCTATTTTTGTGCACATAAGCCAGCTTATATAGTCAAAAGAAATGGTGAAGGGTAAGTTACCTGCATGAGGGTGAAGGGTTGAGAAGAGGCCACGCGTTCGGTCATGAATAGTAGCATGCACAGCTACCCACCTTCTTTACATTCAATGCTGCATTGAATGCAAGGATGGAAGATCAAGTGGGATGCCCTAATAGTCTTGACTGTGAGCTGGAATGTCTCATTTATCAGAGAGCCATGTCAGAGATATTCGAGTGAGGCGGTTCGTCCTGACTCTAATCTTCTAGAATGGCGGTGGGATTCGAGCCGAACCGATCATAGATATCATATACGCGAGTATAGAATATATCACGTTCGGATTGGGCATGGATGGATTAGTTCAGACTGGCTCGACATATGACATGGCAATCACTACCCGACGATATTCTGTTTGTCTGAGAAGATGATCACCAAGGGCCGAGCCGAGCCGAGCAGGGATAACTAAGAAAAGATGAACACTCAATTCTTAGGGGATCTTCAGATCGGATCGGATCGGATCGGATATGGAAATCTGCCGAGATGAGCCGATCTGAACTAGCAGTGAAACTGTGCCGAGCTGGCATGGTGACATGGAGGTCCAGGTTTGACAGTTGAAAAGTCAAAGCCTGAGGTTGGATCTGACTTGCCACGTGTCGATCTAGGATTGGTTGTTGAATCCATGTGGATTTATACACAAACAATAGCATTAAAAGCCTTTCACATTTACAAAGTAACAACCTTAATTCCAAAGTATTACCAAATCTATATTGACAAAATAAAGTACATATGGGGCCATTAATACTACAACCATAGATATTGATATATTGACCAAGTTCCAAAATTAATTTATATCAACAAAAATGTTAAAGTCTAAAGTCAAAGTCTTTAAAAATCCTCCTCGGGCCGCCAAGTAGAGCCTTTTTCAAAGTCATGCTCTCCTCTTGGACGGGTCCTTTGTTTTTATTTTTACATAGTAGCTTTCTTTTGGGGTTCACTCGGATGCATGATACTGTCACATCTCAATCGTCAAAGGGTCCCTCCACTTTGGTTTTCTTTGCTTAAACTTGTAAGTTTTCCTAATTGTACTAATCCTATATGGAATAGGAAACAACAAGTCAGTATACTTGTAGTCTAAGTTAAGGGCTACATTGGATAAATCTCGGTTGTCCTAGTTGGATTTTGATTCAACTTAGACAAGGACTAAGAGTCTGCCAGGAAGGGTGATTGAATCCTATATGAACATAAATAAGGATTTCTATTCTACAGCTGTGTATATGTTGTAATTGAGTAGTTCATTTATGGGAGGACTTTGATTACAGCAGTGCATATAAATAGGACCAAGTCCCTGCTTTCATTGATACGTTTTTGCATTAAGAACTCAGTCCCATATTGAGTAAGCTATTAAGGAAATCAAGAGATAGAAAGGAGAAGACTTGACATCCATGGCTGCATGTATGTTTCTTTTCTGTTCTTGTTGTTTGTTAGTCTGCAGTGTTTATTGAGATTGTATTTCATTATGTTTGTGAACTCATGACAACATGTGGTATCAGAGCACTTCACACACGTTTTGAAATCATTTTTTTTTTCATGTGATTACTGATTAACTGACATTCATAACTATGAGGCATTAATTCTCTGCTATGTATCATATTGTTCTTGTGATTCATATCAATATATATTGATAAGACTGTTACAACATACTGCAAACTATATGCAAGTTTTAATTAGTTTTGATTTTGGGACTCCGCTGCTGTTGTTTTAATTGATTACTTGTATGTATAGTTAGTTTTGGATGCATGTGATTCTTGTCTCATATTACATATCAACTTCTGATATATTAAATACTTATTATATGCTAATTTTTATTAGTTTCTTCAGTCTTAGCATATTATCACACTAGATCTGCAATTAAAAAAAAAAAACTAAATATTGCAACACAATACTCGATCAAAGAATAAGTCTAGAAAATTTAGTAACTTGTATTGCCAAAGTAATAATTTTATTCAAACTTTCTAGACAAAAAGGAATAGATCAAATTGTAATTCTTTCTTGATCATGTAAATGGTTCTCCCAAAGGAGGTTTAAACTTTACTTGAATTTTGGATAGAATTAGCATATTACAGTCTAAGCAAACATATGATTTTCTTTGTAACTCTTTGCTACTGTCTAAAAGTGTTGAAAGAATTATAATGCTGGACATGTCTGTTGAAACTGGTTATATGGTTTATTTTTCTTTGTGGTCTCTGCCCAAAGGTGAGATACAATGACAGATTTAAAGTTTAATATGGGATATTTCAGCTTGTTTTTATTTTTTCAAAAACATTAAAATTCATGTTCACTCTTCTGCAGCATCTTTTAGCCTTGCTAGCATGGAACCACTCAATGGAACTAACTTTAAGATGTGGAAACAAGACCTAGAGATTTATCTAGGCTTAGCTGAAATGGATTTAGCTCTAAGAGAGGATTGCCCTGTGATAGCTGATGACAGTGCACCAGAACTGAAATCAAAGTATGAGAAATGGCAGAAGTGAAATAGGCTTTCTTTGTTGATAATGAAGAGGGCCATGAGTGAAAGCATTAGAGGGGGAATACCAGAGTCTGAGATTGCTAAAGATTTCATGCAATCCATCACTGAAAAATTTATGGAATCTGAAAAGGCAGAGACTGGGAGCCTTTTGCATATGTTCACCAACATGAAGTTTGATGGCACTGGAAGTGTAAGGAATTCATTTTGAAGATGGTTGATGTGGCTGCTAGACTGACAAGCTTAGACATGCCAATTTCTGATGGCTATTTGGTGTGGACTGCACTGAATGCCTTACCTCCTAAATATGGTCAGATACAACATACTTATAATACTCAAAGGGATAAGTGGACTGTGAATGAGTTGATTGGCTACTGTGTTCTGGAGGAAGAAAGGCTGAAAAAAGAGAATGATCACACTGTAAATCTTGTGGTAAAAGCAAACCCGAAAAGGAATTTTGACAAGAATGCTAAGCAAGGATTTAAGAAGGATCAAAATTCTCATCATACTGTCAAAGCCTCCACCTCTAACAATCCTACACCACCAAACCTGAAGGTCAACCAAAGCAGTGTTTTCAAATGTTATTTTTGCAATAAGGAGGGTCATATGAAAAATGACTGCCATAGGTACAAGAAATGGAAAACTAAGAGAGGTAAAACTGTCTTTAAAATGCTAGAATCAAATTTAGTTAACTTACCTGTGTTTTCTTGGTGGTTAGACACTACCTCACCTGTGCACATTGCCAATTCTATGTAGGGGCTGGAAAGAAGGAGTCCAAGTAAGGAAGAAGCAAAGCTCTGCGTTGGCAATAGAGCACTAGTAGAAGTTCAAGCCATATGAACTATTAGGCTTAGGTTGGATTTAGGGTTCATTTTGGAATTAGACAATGTTTTAGTTGTGCCTTCTATAAGAAGGAATTTGATTTCCCTTTCAAAGTTGATTAAGTGTGGAATGACATCTAGTATTGACATTAATAAATTCTCTTTGTTTGACAATTCTGTTTATGTTGGATGTGTTATACTTGTGGATGATTATTGGCAATTGCAGTGTTCCTACTTAACTAAAATCTTTTTAGTTGAAAATAATGTGGGAACTAACAGAACCAAATTTAATGTTAATTCATCCATGTTGTGGCATAAAAGACTAGGTCACATTTCACAAGAGAGATTGCTTAAACTAGCTAAAGACAACCTGCTGCCAGACCTTGATTTTACTGATTTTCAAACTTGTGTAGCTTGTTTCAAGGGAAAAATGACTAACTCCAAAAAGAAAGGTTCAACTCGAAGTGAACAACTCTTAGAAATTATACATACTGATATTTGTGGTCCCTTCCCTATTAAAACTATATGTGGAAACAACTATTTTATCACCTTTATAGATGATCACTTTAGATACTACTACACATACCTCATTTCAGAAAAATCAAAGGCTCTAGAAACCTTCAAAATCTTTAAAATTGAGGTGGAAAACCAATTAGGAAAGACCATTAAGGTTGTGAGGTCAAATCGTGGAGGAGAGTACTATGGCAAGTATGATGAGAAGGTCAACACAAGGGTCCATTTGCACTGTTTCTTGAATCATGTGGCATTATTGCTCAATACACCACTCCAGGAACACCAGAACATAATGGTGTTGCTGAGAGAAAGAATAGAACACTGCTGAATATGGTGAGAAGCATGATGAGTACTTGCACTTTGCCTAATTTTTTTTTTATGAGGAAAAGCATTGAAGACTGCTAATTATATTTGCAATAGAGTGCCCAGCAAGTCTATTCCTAAGACACCTTATGAACTTTGGACTAACAGGAAGCCTAGCTTATCACATTTACTCATTTGGGGCTGCAATGCAGAGGCCATGGTCTATAATCCTCAAATAGGCAAACTAGATCCTAAGACTGTTAGTGGCTATTTCATTGGTTTTCCAAAACACTCAAAAGGCTACAAATTCTATTGCCCTCATTATCATACTAGAATCTTAGAAACCAATAAAGCCAAGTTTATTGAGAATGATGAGCCACGGCAAAGTGAGGATTATAATGGTTCTTTTCTTGAAGAATTGGTAGAAGAAGTTGTAGAAGAGCCTATAAATGTCACTGGCTTAGTGGCAGATCCCTGATTCATTTCGGATCAGCCATTACCTTTCCAGGTTCAAGATGAAAATCTTGATTTTGATGTGATACAGAAGCAGGATCATCAAGAACTCCATCTTGACAAAGCTCAAGTTGATCCAGCATGCGATGAGATACCAAGAAGACAGTCACAAAGACAAAGAAGGCCTACAATATATGAGGATTATGTGGTTTATTTGCAGGAAATAAACTACAATATTGGAGAAAATGAGAATGATCCTTTAACTTATAAGGAGGCTATCAGTAGTGCAAATGCAGTCAGTTGGCTGGCTGCTATGGAGTGTAAAATTCAGTCAATGAGTAACAATTCTGTTTGGGAACTTACTGATCTACCTCAAGGTTCGAAACCTATAGGGTGCAAATGGGTATTTAAGACTAAGAGGGGGTCAGATGGGAAAGTGGAAAGGCATAAGGCTCGGCTAGTGGCAAAGGGGTTTACACAAAGGTTTGGTACTGACTATAATGAGACATTCTCACCAGTAATAAGGACTCATTTAGAATCATCATGGCTTTAGTAGCCCATTTCGATTTGGAATTACGTCAAATGGATGTAAAAACTGCCTTCTTAAATGGCAATCTACAGGAAGACATCTACATGACACAACCTAAGGGTTTTGTATCTCAAGACTATGAAAATCAAGTCTGCAAACTTCAAAAGTCCATTTATGGACTGAAGCAAGCCTCTAGACAATGGTATCTTAAATTTGATATTGTCATCACATCTTTTGGATTTGCAGAAAATAAGCTTGATGAATGTATTTATCTTAAAGTGTGTGGGAGCAGATTTATTTTTCTGATTTTGTATGTTGATGATATCTTGTTGGCAAGTAGTGATATGAACCTACTTCTAGAAACAAAGGATTTCTTGTCAAAGAAATTCGAGATGAAGGACTTCGGCGAAGCTGGTTTTATGCTTGGTATTGAGATTCAAAGAGATAGAGAAAAAGGCCTTTTAGGTTTGTCACAAAGAAATTATATTGATAGAGTACTTAAGAGGTTTTTTATGGAAAATTGCAAACCTGGAGAAGCACCAATGCAGAAAGGAGACTTGTTTCATAAGGGACAGTGTCCTAGAACTAGTTTAGAAAAGGAACAGATGCATGACAAGCCTTATGCTTCATTGGTGGGTAGCTTGATGTATGCAATGATGTGTACCAGACCAGACTTGGGTTATGCTATGGGGATATTAGGCAGGTACCAGACCAATCCTGGTTTGGCACACTGGATTGCAGGAAAGAAAGTGTTAAGATACCTGCAGAAAACTAAGAATTATATTTTGATTTTACAAGAGAACAAGTGAACTTGAAGTGATTGCCTATTCAGATTCTGATTTTGCTAGAAGTAAAGAAGAAGGGAAATCGACTTCAGGTTACTTGTTCATGTTGGCTGGTGCAGCAGTGGCATGGAGAAGTGTAAAGCAAACACTAACAACCACTTCAACCATGTAGGCTGAATTTGTGGCACTCTATGAAGCAAGGACTCAGGTTGCTTGGTTGAGAAATTTTATCCTAGCAACTCAAGTAGTGGATCTGCAGCAAATCCCATGACACTTTACTGTGACAATGAGGCTGCAGTTTTCTTTGCTAAGAATAATAGAAGATTAACTAAATCAAGGCACATTGACCCCAAGTACTTTTGGCTGAGAGACAAGGTTAGAGAGGAAGAGATTCATGTGGCCAATATCGATACACATAACATGTTGGTTGATTCCTTTACTAAAGCTATGCCTATAAGTATTTTTAAAGAACATGTTGTAAGGATGGGGGTCCTAGAGTCCTTTGATGCTGTAGACTAGTGGGAGTTTGTTCTGTTTATTTCAAGTTCTTGTTTTGGTTGATTCGAGTTGTGAACTCATTAGTTTGTTGACAATTGCAGAAATGATGTATAGTGCACTTCCAGTTATTGCATCATTTGTCAACATACTGTTTTCTATTATTTTTAATTCTGTCATTTCGAGAAGTTTTATTATATTGAATTTTCAATTTTAATTTGTGTTGATCAATTTAATTAATTGACAAATAAGGAATGTGTTTTCTTTTGAATACATAAGCTTTATTAAAGCACTTAGTTAGATTATGTTTTGAATCGTTAAAGAGGTTGATGTGCTTGTAGTTATGAATCATCTAAAGGTCTGCACATTGTGTTATGTTCTTACAGATGACTAGTGAAATTATTCAATTTGCATTGGTAGTCATGGGATGCTTGCCTTTTCTTTACTGCAAGAATTTTTCTATGGTTCCATGTAAGTTGATAATTACTCGAGTCATGTTGCAGATTTGATCTAGTGTAGCTTATGTGATCACGAAGGAAGGCTTGGACTGCTTGCATAATGTTCTTGTTGTTCATCAGTGGTTAGTCCAAGTGGGAGAATGTAAGTTTTCCTAATTGGACTAATCCTATATGGAATAGGAAACAAGTCAGTATACTTGTAGTCTAAGTTAAGGGCTACATTGGATCAATCTCGGTTGTCCTAGTTGGGTTTTGATTCAACTTAGACAAGGACTAAGAGTCTGCCAGGAAGGGTGATTGAATCCTATATGAACATCAATAAGGATTTCTATTCTACAGCTGTGTATATGTTGTAATTGAGTAGTTCCTTTATGGGAGGATTTTGATTACAGCAGTGCATATAAATAGGACCAAGTCCCTACTTTCATTGATAAGTTTTTTCATTAAGAACTCGATCCCATATTGAGTAAGCTATTAAGGAACTATTAAGGAAATCAAGAGAAAGGAGAAGACTTGACATCCATGGCTGCATGTATGTTTCTTTTGTATTCTTGCTGTTAGTTAGTCTGCAATGTTTATTGAGATTGTATTTCATTATGTTTGTGAACTCAGGACAACAAGACCTCCAAATCATTGGAAGTTTTGGGGGAAGAAAAAAAAAAAAAAAAGGAGAAAAGAATAAAAGGAAAAAGTATAGACCCATAGTGCGCGAGAATCGGTAGCACAGATGGAAAATTGGAAGGGGTCCTATTAAAAAATACATCCATTTCAAAAGATTTCCAAGGGATAAATTTTGGGGGTAATTGTGAGACCATAAAATATTTTAGCATAGGACCATGGTTTATTCTAGCATGGGACCTATCCATTCTCATAGAAGAAAGAGAGGACCTATCCATTCTCATGGGTTCATTGGAAAAGGCATGAAAATATAGGACTCATGGTGTTATAAGAATACAACCTATATTTTGAGAGACCTTCAAGTTATGGACGTTCTCCAACAACATGCATGCAAAGGGACCGGAGGTGTAGATCACCACAAGTTTAAGAATCATTAAATATAGAGCAAAGGGTACATAACTACCCTCACACTCACTTATGGGGTCGGATGCATCCAAACACGGGGATACATCCGAACTCATGGATCCATCCGTGCTTAGGGACCTATCCGAGCTTGTGGATACAATCGGGTATGCACCCAAAACTCACGGAGGCATCCAAGTGCGAACTCACAAAGGTATTTCCATACCACTCATGACTAGTGGGACCTAAGAACTCCATGTTCTACTAGGAAACCAACTCTCATACGAATTAAATGGCTTGAATCCTCTCAAAACAAGGATTCAAGTACAGGAGTTCAATCCAATATGAATTATACTTCCCGGTGATTACAAGTACTTTAACCAACTTACAATCCTAGGGCCATAGGGATTAAATCATCCCCTATAAATAGACTCTCATAAGATCACACAAAGGGAGGTAATTTCAAAGTTCTAAGTCAATGCTCTGAGTTGATAATTGATCTTGTTTTCTAACTTGACCGTCGGAGAGCCTTTGGCCAACACCACACCGGTATCACCATATATACCTCCAAAGCTAGGTTGTTCTTGTGTTTACAGGACCCATTATTTTCTAAGTTTAGCTACTTGAAGATTTCGTGTTTCAACACGTAGTTTAGCTACTTGAAGATGTGCCTGCTTCATTGCACTCACGTCTCTGCAGTGACACCAAGCTACCTTCTCAAACTCAACCATGTGGTAAAGTCAACAAAATCTATTTTTTTAATTTATTACATCAGATTTCATATGCAACTAATATGTAAACTCACTAAAACATCTTTTCTTATTCATCAACTTTTTTACATTTTAGTTTTTTAAGATTTTTAGATGTGAAAAAGACATCAACATCTCTATGTTTCATTCTTTCAAAGTTACCAAGTTTTATTCACTACAAGAAAAATATATTTGGGCGACGAAACTTTGGGAGACGAACTAAAATGTGTCGCCCAAAGCAACTTTGGGCGACGAACCAGCAAATTTGTCGCCTAATCCATCCAAGTTTGGGTGACGAATATATTTGTCGCCCAAAGTAACTTTGGGCGACGAATATAATGTTCCTCGCCTAAAGATACTTTGGGCGACGACAATATTTCGTCGCCTCAAATCACGCGCCAAAACGGTAGTTAATCCATACATTGGGCGACGAATAAGGAAGTTCCTCTCCCAAAGTGACTTGGGCGACGAACAGAAAATTCCTTGCTTAAAATGACTTTGAGCAACGAAATATTTCGTCGCCCAAAGGTATTTTAAGCGAGGAATTTTCTGTTTGTCGCCCAAAGTCACTTTGGGCGAGAAACTTCTGTATTTGTCGCCCAATGTATGAGCGAGGAACATGCATATTCCTCGCCCAAAGTCTCATTGCCTTTTTTTTTTGTACAATTTATGTAGGTTATATTCATATAATGCGATCGTGTTTCCATTAATCCAAACCGTTCAATTTTTAATTCCTCACTCAATTATCATCATTGCAAAAAATTAGCCCAATCAGAGATGTAAAAGTTACGTAACGGTGCTCGAATTTATGAACGATCGTGAATTTTCTAATACTAATCGATCAAGTAGATGAATTCTAATTTGGCCTATTTTTTGCAAGGATGATCTTTTAATATAAACGAATAAAATGAACGGCTCCGATTGTTGAAATCACATCGTAGTCTTCACAATTGTTGAATCGACAAAGTTTCAACAAAAAAACTAATAGAATTATACTCTTCAAGTGTATTTGTATGTAGAAGCTCACTTTTCTATTGCGTTTTTAACGATCCGAACCGATCATTTCTTAGTGCCCCACTCAAAGATCATCCAAGCAAAAAATTATCTCAATCGGAGATGTAGAAGTTAGGTTTGGCGTTTAGGGTGTATAAATGATCGTGATTCTTATAATAATAATTGAATGGGTATATGAACTCCGATTTGACTGATTTTTCGCAGGGATGATCTTTGAGTATGAACATAGATGATGAACGGCTCTGATCGTTGTAATCTCGTTGTGCTCTTCATAATTATTGAAACGACAAGGTTTCAATGAAAGAGTTAATAGAATTTTATTATTCAAATGTATAAACCGTTCTTTTATATATAGAATCTCAAATATCGATTGTGTTTTCAATGATCCGAATCGTTCATTTATTAGTTTCTCACTCAAAAATCATCTATGCAAAAAATTAACTTAATTAGAGATGTAAAAGTTAAGTATCGGAGTTCGAATGCATGAACGATCATTGCCTATTAATGGTTTTGGCGACAAACCATTTCCTCACTCAAAGTTACTTTAGGCGAGAAATGTAAAATTTCGTCACTCAAAGAGACTTTGGGAGACGAAGATGTTCGTCGCCTAAGATAACTATGGGCGACGAAATTGCACATTCCTCGCCTAAAGAAACTTTGGGCGAGGAAATGGTTCATCGCCCTAGGTTCCTTGAGGCAAGGAATATTAGTATGCGTCGCCTAAAGTGATCTTAGGCGACGAAATGTGTAGTTCGTCGCCCAAAATCTCATTGCCTTTTTTGTGTACAATTTTATGTATGTAATCGTATAAGATGCGCTCGTGTTTCTGGCGATCTGAACCGTTCATTTTTTAGTTCCCCACTTTAAGATCATCCCTATAAAAAATTAACTAAATCGGAGATGTGTAAAAGTTAGATAACGGTGCTCGAACTTATGAACGATTGTGAATTTTCTAATACTAATCGAACGAGTAGATCAATTCCGATTTGACCGATTTTTAACAGAGATGATCTTTGAGTATAAACGAATAAAATGAACGCTCAAATCGTTGAAATCACATTGTAGTCTTCACAATTGTTGAATCGACAGAGTTTCAACAAAAAAGCTAATAGAATTATACTCTTCAAGTGTATATGTATGTAGAAGCTCACTTTTCTATTGTGGTTTAAACGATCTGAACAGATCATTTCTTAGTGCCCCACTCAAAGATCATCCATGCAAAAAATTATCTCAATCGAAGATGTAGAAGTTAGGTTTGGCGTTTTGGGTGTATGAACGATCGTGGTTCTTACAATAATAATCAAACGGGTAGATGAACTCCAATTGGACTGATTTTTTGTACGGATGATCTTTGAGTATGAACATAGATGATGAACGGCTCTGATCGTTGTAATCACGTTGTGGTCTTCACAATTATTGAAATGACAAGATTTCAATGAAAGAGTTAATGAAATTTTATTCTTCAAATATATAAACCGTTCATTTATATATATAATCTCATATATTGATCGTGTTTTCAACGATCCGAACCGTTCATTTATTAGTTTCCCACTCAAAGATCATTTATGCAAAAATTAGCTTAATCAAAGTTTTAGAAGTTAAGTATCGGAGATCGAACTTATGAACGATTATGATTTTAATAATGATAATCGAACGGCTAGATGAATTCTGATTTGACCGTTTTTTGTAGGGATGATCTCTTAGTGAGGGACTAATAAATGATCGATTCAGATCATTAAAATTAATAAATTGATTATATAAAATTAACAACATAACTGATTATGTAAAATTCACAACATATTTAGTTATTTAAAATTAATTATTCGGACAGCTTTTAGGTGACGAAGTGTGAAAGTCGTCGCCCAAGACTTTTTTGGGCGACGGAATTTCTTCTTCGTCGCCCAAAAGTTGAAAAATTGGGCAGGGTTAAGCCCGCCATATATTTTAATGTTTGGTTCGTCGCCCCAGTTGTTCTTAGGCAAGGAGATTATTAGTTCGTCGCCAAAGAACATTTTGGGCGACGAAAATGATTCGTCACCTAAGGTTCTCGAAATTTTTAAAATGCTTTCGTTTCTTCTTCTTCTTCTTTTCTAGTTTTTTTTTTCCTTCCTTCTGTTTTCTCTCATCTCTTTGATCTTCTCTCCCAGCCCCAGCCCCGCCCATCCTAGCCTACAGACACCCCCATCCCCGCCGATCCCCGCTCAGCCCAGCCCCAGGCCCGCCCATCCCAGCCCACAGAAACCCCCATCCTCGCCCAGCCCCAGCCCCGCCATCGCTTCACCGCTGCATCTCTCGCTTCCCCTCGTCGCCGATTGCCAAAAACTCTCTCTCCCGATCTCTCACCCCCTCCTCTTTCTTTCCCCCCGAAACCCACCCCTCATCTTTCTCTCTCCCCGAAACCCTCCCCGGCTTCCTCTTTCTCTCTCCTTCCCCTCTCCCTGCCGCCTCCCTCGATTCCCATTCCTATCCCCACTAGCAACCCCCACCCCGACCAGCAACCCCACCGGAACCCAGCTGCAGCAAACCCACCTGATTGTGGGTTTTTGGTGGGTTTTTTTAATATTTTTTTTTATATTTGGGTGTTTTTTTTTTCTGTGTTTTCTGCTCATTAGCTTTGGCTTTTTTTTTAGAGGGATCAAGTGCAGGTGGCTAGGGAAATTTTTTAGGTCAGACTTAAGACTCAATCGCTGCTTTAATGTTATTTGGCTGGTGTTTTTAATTTTTTGTTCTTAAATTTATTTATTAGTGTTGAATAAATTAGTTTAATCCTGATCATTGTTCTTAGGGAAATTAGTTTGCTGATATTTTCTTATGCTAGATAACAAATTAGTTTTCATATAAAATTAGTTAGTTTTATATGTTTTTTAATTATAAAATTTATTAGGTAGTTTGTATATAGATTAGTTAGTTTGTTAGTTTTTAAATATAAAAACTAGTTTAATTACAAAATGTAGATTAATTAGTTTGAGAAATATAATTTAGTTATAAGGTGGAAGGGGATGGAGTCAGCTCCCAATGATGTGGTTCAGCTATCCTCGAGTACTGGGAGCCCCTCTATGCCACGGAGGGTCCGTCGATCTCACCGCTCTAGTCAGGTCACCGCTTTCGCTTCCGCTTCCGCTTCTGCTTCATCTACTACGACATCATCCACTGCGACGAGGGGACCATGTAGTAGGTTGAAGTCCTCTCGGATCGCGCGCAGTACTGGGGCGTGGATTCCAGTCATGTGTGTGCAAAACGGCCGACGACCGTTACATCCTAACGTTGACAATTTGTTCTCACACGATGTGGGGTCTATTATCCATGCCGAGTGCGCTATGGTTGCAACCACTTGGAAAAAATTGCCGGTAGAGATTCAATACAAAGTGATCCGCTCCATCTCAGTGAGTATATAGCTCAACAATTAATTCAAAACGATAAATTTGATCATTCATAACAATCTAATATTTTTTTCAGGTTAACTTTGACATTCAGATGGATGATCCCCTCACCGTCACGTACATGACAGATTTACTCATCAAGTCCTACAGGCAGTGGAAGCACGAACTACACGTGCATTTCAAGGGATTTTCGTCGGCAGTTGAGGCATTGGCGAACCCCCCTATGGAGTTTGTAGAGCGGTTTGACCAGTGGAGTTTTTTGTGCGATCATTTCATGAGCCAGTTGTTTTTGGTACGTTTTATCATTTTAAGACTTTAAAAAAATCGATTATTGTTTTGTTATTCTATTATTGTATACATACACTAACACATTTATAATTTGCTTAATATTTAACAGAAGAAGTCAGTCGCCAACGCCATAAACCGGAAAGGGAAGTCGTTTAACCATCATAGTGGGCTGACGCCCATCTCATATCGAGTGGAGTCGCGACGTCGGGTACGTCATTATTTAATTTAATACATATATATTCTTTAATATTGTTTGGGTCTTTGACAAAATTATTTTCTTTTTCAGCGTGGGTCGCAATTCCCGTAAATAGACACTTTCGGGGATATCTATGTTCATCTCGGTTGTGATGCGGCCAAGGCAAAACATGTTAGTTTTTTATATTTTAATTTTTTTCATAATTTTTTATATTTATTTTTCTAATTGGTTACTTGTATATATAACATTTTAAAGGATGAGATAGTGGCCAACTCGAGAATATATTTTGAGAGCTTGGCCGAGCAGCACCCTCCGGGTACTCCGTTGGAGTCGATTCCAGTACCCGATCCCGATGTTGGACTTCGTATTATGATAGACTCATTGGGTGTTAGGCCCGGTAAGGAAATACAAGGCATGGGATATGGGCGGATTCGTGATGTTCGATCCTCGTTTTCGTCTTCATCTTCTTCTTAGCCATCTTCAGTCGTCTCAGGGTTGTCCGCTCAAGTGAAGAAGTTGCAGAAGGACTTACGAGCTGAGAGAGTGGAGAAGGAGGCGTTGTATGCTGCATTGACCAAGGCGATACCTGGGTTTGTCCCGCCACCATCTTCTCATCAACCTCCGTTAGATATGAATGATGATGATGCTACTGGTTTAGAATAGATTGACCATTAGGGTTATTACTACTTTGTATGAAATTATAATTTTGCTACTGACCTAGGGGGCCATTAGTGATTGTATGTACTGATTATATTTGCATACAGTATTAAATTGTTTCTACTTTGTATGGATATTTGGATATATACATTTATTAATTTTGTTTTATATAGTTTTTGAATAAAGATTTTTTTTTAAATTTTAAATTCAAACATATAATCTAAATAAAAAAAATTTTTAATTTTTTTTAAATATGTTTAGGCGACGAAATTGTTCGTCGCCTAAACATGCTTTGGGCGACGAAATTTCCTAGTTCGTCGCCCAAAATCTTGAGCGTCATGGCTTGGGCGACCAAACTGTCGACGAACTCAGTTCGTCGCTCAAACGTTTGGGCGACGAAATTCAACTTTGGGAGAGGAACTAGGTTTCTCACCCAAACCTTTTTTTCTTGTAGTGATTGTTCCTGCAAATAAATATAAGTTCTACTATCTTAAATTTCTAAGATTCACATGAACACAGTAATAATGTATCTTTCAGGTTTTGTCTAAGAGTGAAAGACTGGAGTTAGAAATAATGTATCTTTCATTAAAAGCAAAACTTACATGTCTCATTTCCAAAAAAAAAAAAAAAAACCACTATATATCGCACAAAATGAAGGGATCATCCTCCTTAACCCCTCCATGCATATAGACAATGTGATACATGTAACAATTAATAAAGGGAAATAAAGTATTTCAAAACATATATCAAAGATTGGATCAGCCACATCTAGCGGTAGGCACATAAGTATTTATAATGAAATTAACTCCCTCCAGAAAATTTACCAGCCTTGTAGGAAAACAACCGGAGCCTGCAGCTGTCAAATAAATAATTCATCAAAATCTTTTACATATCTCAAAATACCAAGTTAATTAACTTTTGACCAAAAAAAAAAAATTTAGCACACTAAGAATCCAAAGATGCAATATGATGCAGTAAACGAAACCACATGATCCAAAACAGAGTAAGGAGTAGGAGGTACTATAACCATTGCAGAAAAAGGGTCCTAAAACAATTGCAAACCATATACTAGTAAGGTAAAAATAAAATTTTAAGTATATATAAGTAAATTCTGGAAACCATATTGACATTATAAGGCAAAGAACTTGAAGTAAACTTGAAAGCAACTGCTGGGTGGTTAATGGACTATTTTACCTCAAGGAATATATTTGTAAATGAAAACATGCAACGAATATAAAACACCGCTAAATACTTCAGTCTTACAACAGAAAACACGCTAGAGATATATTCAAGTCTCCTATTAGCAACAAATTTGAAAATAATAAAAACCATAAATGCATCAACTTTTTAAATTTTGGCACAACAACCAAATTGGTTAGTTAATTGAAAACCATATCTGGAACAAAAATATGAAACAAAAAGAGAATTATAAAGTGGATCTAGACGAAAGAACATCTACTAGACTAACCGACCAACCCCATATCATATACGTCATAAAAACCTACTTCAAAGAGGAAACTTAGTCATGATCTATACAATGCATATACTAAAGTTTACGTTAAAAGATTGAGCTTGAAGTCTATACAAGCTAGCTGAACATTCAGAGAGAGATGGAGAGAGAGAGAGAGAGAGAGAGAGAGAGAGAGAGAAATAACCTGTATTTGAACCTGTTTTGTAAACTTATCATCTCCAGTTTAAGTTTTAGTTCTGTAACAGATATACGTCAATTGTGTATAGATTACCATACAACAACAACCGATGATAAAACATAATAAAATCATCCTGATATTGCTCATTGTTTATATTACCGAATTAGATCGAAGATGGTGTCACTGTTGCTTGTTCGCCTATTTTTCAAACTTAATTTGAATGGTTAAACTCCCTTCATATTTTAAAAAATTATGTAAGATCGATTAATGTTAAATTTGAGCCATTAGTAGACCTAAATCCACACGAAATAATTTATTGGAAGAAGGTTTCAATAGAAAATATAATGAATTGAACTAGAAACCAAAATACCAGAGCAGAGGAGATAAGAAAGAAGAAGAAAAATATAGAATAAATTGGCTGTTGCAGTTTCATTGACTAGAATATATTGAAGGCACAGCCTCACATACAAAACAGGATATATGGAGCTAGCTAGCTAGCCTTCATGGCTTGATTCACAAAAATGTTTTTGGCCGCCTTTGGAATAACCAACAAGCGTCTTGAGCCAGGTTTTGCATGATGACGCGCCATTTCTCCATTAGACTGAAAACCTTTGATAGTAGATGCATATGTGGGGGGTGATTCAGGAGACTCTCCAGGATCTGTGCCCGAAGGGAGTTGCCTCAAGGGATTGTAAAAAGAAGAACCAAAACTTTGCATAGAAGGGGGATGTTCAGGAGACTGTTCAGGATCTGGACCCGTAGGCACTTGCCTCAAAGGATGATAATTTTCAGAACCATCCAACTTGGACTCAAACACAGAGGAGACAAAGAGAAGAGTGAACAATACAAACAAGAAGGTCTTAGAAGAAAACGCCATTGTTTGATGGTCCTTCTGAGCAGCCAACTACACCTTTTTATAGGATTTCTTATGCATTCAAATATGCAATGCAATGCAATATCACACTGAATCATATGTCATGAGCTCGCAGGATTTGCTTTTCCTTTTAATTAAGAAATTGATCGAGATTTCCTCTGCAATTAATAGAGTGGTCAACTGGTCTTGGGTTTTCAATCTCCTCATCTATAATTTCGGTATATTAATATATAGCACTCTTGGGACTTCTTATATGAGAGTCCGGCTAATTCAATATCAATTCACAAAATATAAGCATAGCATCTTACCATATAATGATTTGATTGTCAATGCAAATTGATTACATTTTTGGGCTATCAAAGAAATTAATATGCTTTGACCTTGAATTATGGTATGAAGACGAGAGTCCGGTTATTAAGAGAAAGATTATTACAATTCAATTAGCTATTTTCAAAAATATATTCTCTATTCAATGCAAAAGCTCCCACAGAAAAAGCCAATCTTCGGAATATATTGGAAATCCATTTATTGGTAATTTGGTATCAATTAAATTAAAGTATAGTAATGGCTCAAATTTAATTTTGATCAAACAGTATTTTTAAAAATGATTTTTATTTTTATGTTTTAAAACAGACTGTCCATTAGGCCGAGAGTAATGTACATTAGTCAATAAAGGCTATCAAAGAAATTAATATAATTTGACCTTGAATTATGACCTTGAATTAATATATATTACATTTTATAAAACGAAATCATTTTAGGCTTTGCATGAAGGACTTAGATCCTCTCCAAAACAATCTAATCTTCTAACCCTGCTAATCTCTTAATTATAAAATGTCACGTGTCTTTTATAAAATTCTATGGTTCACACTTATTTAGAATTATAATTACCAAATCAAAATAATTGAAAATAAAAAACATGTGAAATTCAACCTCATAAACGTAAAGACTTAAAAAAAAAAAAAAAAAAACAAGAAAATCATATGTTTGTGTTAGATGGAAAGTTTCAAATTTTACAATAGAATCATGCATCCCTCGTTGAGATGTATTCTCCAATTGTAAATTGTATGTGTAACAAAGTAAGGGCGGGCTTGTTCTAATTTTCAATTGTTGAATGAATTGTTTGAAATTGTGAGGACAGAGCAATATGGTCATTCTATTTTCACACTCCCCTCTTCCTAACAAAAAAGTTAGTGAAGTTTCTTCATAGAGCTCTGTGAAGGGTGGAGGTAAACTTTCTCTATTTGACTAATTTCCAGATTTGGATCATGGGGGGCTTGGGTTTTGGCTTTGGGAAAAAAGGAATTATGTTTGAAATTAATTGAGATTGATCATGAGTGAGCCTAATAGCAGTGAAATAGTGCGCTATCGAATGAGACTAGACAGTCAGAAAATCAGCAAAGTTGTTAGTAAGGAGAAAGGGGAGGAAAATTTTGGGATAATATAAATGGATGAAAGCAACCCAAGGTTGAGGAAATAGAAGAAGAGACATAGGAGACGAAAGAAGTAGATTGAAGATAAGAGGGAAATTAAAGAAGAGATGGAAGAAGAAAAGGAAGAAGAGAGGGAAGGGTGCATCGAAGGAAGATTGTCTCTTCATATTTTGAAGAAGAGGAAATTATAGATTTGGTCTACTTATTTTATACATAGTTCAATTTTGGTTCACAATTTTTTTTAAGTTATGTTTTGGTACTATAATTGTTTCACTTGTTCAATAAAGGTTCATATTTGTTTTCTTAAATTTGTCCTGCCTTTTACCCTATCAAATCTCAACCAAATCCAACAAACATATATTTGTTTTAAAGCTATACATCTCCTCTTTACAACCATATAAAAATCATTCAAATCGGAGTTCTAAAACTCAAGATAATTGTCTCCAAAATAGGGTACCCGAAACTACCAATTTTTTGTAGAAAATTTTTAGATTTTTTATCAAACTTTACCAAACTTCAATTCTTTTTAATTCTAATACTCTAAATTGGTTCCTATGACTAATAATGATAAAATATAGCCTATACTTCAATTATAGTTGAAAAAAACACAACTAAAATGATTTAAAATCATAATTTAAAAATGATCGTGAACCAAAATTGAACTAAATATAAAATAAGTGCACCAAAATTGAACTTAAAAAAGATTATGAACTAAAATTGAATTAGGTATAAAATAAGTAGACCAAATTTGTAATTTTTTCAAAAAATCAAAAACATATGCA
Source organism: Dryas octopetala (assembly GCF_963921425.1). NCBI lineage: Eukaryota > Viridiplantae > Streptophyta > Magnoliopsida > Rosales > Rosaceae > Dryas > Dryas octopetala. Next base: position 11,944,740 of record NC_141367.1, on the reverse strand, counting down.
AAATATGAAAGATTTATTAAATATACTATGTGAGCTAAAATGTGGACATTAACGCACTCGAGTGCGGAGAGGTGAGTATTAATTAAGTAGATGACAGTACAATAGTTGGATATATCAAAGGCCTATTTACGCAACACTGAAAATAGGCAGCAGGTTCACGTTCAAATATAGTTTCGTCTTCATTGGAACTGCACTCCCTCCTGCTTTGCTTGCTCCTCCTCCTCCTCCTTTTTTTTTTTTTTTGGGTACATTGGCGGGCCTAAGCCCAAGACAGATCAGCAGGAACAGCCCTAATAGCAGCAACATGAGCCTTATCATTAACTAAAATGTCTTCCAGACTAGATGGAGGAGAGTCCAGCACATGACAACCCACGTCATGACCAAAACTGAGACCTGCCAGATGATCAGCAGCCTTATTTTTCTCTCTGTTCACATAAACAACATCACAATCCCAGCTTTTACTCATGAAGTCCTTGCAGCCAGTAATTAAATCGACGAGAGAGTGGTTCGCTCTAAGTTGAGAATTATGGATGAGTTTAACAGCAGTCTCCGAATCACACTCTACCCGCACTTTCTTGAAACCATTCTCCCAAGCAAGGCTCAGCCCTTTCAGAATACCCCATAACTCAGCCTCTTGAACAGTGCCAACTCCAATATTAAATGTAAACCCTTTAATCCAAGCACCCTCCTCATCTCTGAGAAGGCCTCCAGCAGCAATATTAGAACCAATTCCCCTGCAACTCCCATCTGTGTTGACTTTAATCCAACCAGAGGGAGGAGGAGACCAAAAACGCTGGATCTCCTGTCTACCTCCTCCTCCTCCTGCTTTACCTGCACCAGAACCACCATTTTGACTTCCTCCCTTGCTTGATGAAGACCCTTTGCTGTCTCCCATTTTGATCTCAGACTTGTTTTTCCCTTGGATTTGGTCTGAATTACCTGAAAATGTTCCAGCCAAGCCCCAAGCCAGTAGGGCAACCCCAGCAGCAGCGGCAGCAGCAATTGCTACATTGGACACCACATCACTTTCACTTGATCTCTCCTCATCAGTCCTAGAGCTTTCCCTGCTTTCATTATTAGCGCCAGCAGCAAGTCCTGCATTGGACCTGTTATCATTGTTGTTGGGCATGCCACCATTTTCACTTGATCCCTCCTCATCAGTCCTAGAGCTTTCCCTGCTTCCATTAGCTCCCATTTTAATTGTCTCCCCAGCTAAGTACGTTCTCACTTCTTCTATGTGAAATTGTAACTTACTTGGTGGCTGGTTGGGTACGTATGGATGGCTATACATATACTGCATGAAAGAATGCTTTCCCTTTTTTTTTTTTTTTTGGCCTGAGAATGCTTAGTCTTTAAGGCTTTAAGCATAAAGATTCGTGAAGAGAGAAGTAGAGAGAATGCTTAGCCTTTAAGCATAACTCAATCATTGGCCAAAAAAAAAAAAAAGCATAACTCAATAAAGTCCCGGGCCAAAAAAAAAAAAATTAAAAAGCATAACTCAATCAATAAAGTGAGAGGTTAGTGATGGCCTGGTGGATGGGGAACAGGGGTTTGGGCCATGAGATGGTGGTGACGCAGCGCACGTGATGAATTACAACATGCACACACACAAATCTTAGGCTGTTGATTATCTGAATTGAGAATACCAAGGAAAGAGGCTCTACAACCTTGTTTTTTTTTTTTTTGGCCAGAGGCTCTATAACCTTGTTGATCCAGTACAATGCCAAGTTGATAGATGGGTTCGAGAAAAGTCGCAATTTTCATTTATCAAAAAATCTCCCAACTACATAAAGTCATAACAAAGTTTGGCTTAAATAATATGCCTAGTTGGAAGGGTACGTATGGATGGCTATACATATACTGCATGAAAGAATGCTTTCTCTTTTTTATTTTTGGCCTAAGAATGCTTAGCCTTTAAGGCTTTAAGCATAAAGATTCGTGAAGAGAGAAGTAGAGGCAGTGCCGGCCCTGACTTTTGGAAGGCTCGGTGCTAAAATTTGAAATAGGCCTCTAATTTTTGTTGTACAAATAAAATTATAAAATTTTGCAAACTTGAATTTTGGTTAAAAATAATACATCAATACTTTTATAAAAAATATACGATTCACAATTTTGTAATAATATTACCTTCTTGCATCTTTTCTTTCTACTGTAAATCTGGAGCCATAATACCAAATTTTCCAAAATTTCTAATCGAATTTAGAGAATTTTAGTATATAAATGAAGAAAAAAAGTCAAGATCTAAGGGAAATTGGAGACAGAATCAAAGAAAGAGTGAAATATGTGATAATGGGAGAGAGAAAGATACAAAGAGATCGAGAGAGAAGACGATCCAAGAGAGTAATTAAGAGACTGAGAGAGATAAGACAATTCAGAAAACACCAAGAATAAAGAGAGTGTGAGGACTGAGAATGTGTAAACTTCTTTCTAGAACAACAAAGAAGTTGACTTTGGCTCAGCAAAAAAAATATTGGGCCTTTTAAAATACTAGGCCTTTTCAAAGTGGTGAATATTGGGCCTTTTCAAAACCAAAACTTCGCATAGAAGGGAGATATTCAGGGGATCTTTCAAGATCCGGACCTGTAGGCACTTGCCTCAAGGGATGGTAAAATGAAGAACCAAAACTTGGCATGGAATATGGTTTTGAAGGGGGAGTTTCGGGGGACTGTATAGGATCCGAATCCGTAGGCACTTGCCTCAAAGAATGATAATTTGATGAACCAAAACTTTGTACAAAAGGGGGATATTCAGAAGACTGTTCAAGATCCGGACCCATAGGCACTTGCCTCAAAGGATGATAATTTTCAGAACCATCCAACTTGGACTCAAAAGCAGAGGAGACAAAGAGAAGAGTGAACAATACAAACAAGAAGGTCTTAGAAGAAAACGCCATTGTTTGATGGTCCTTCTGAACAGCCAACTACACCTTTTTATAGGATTTCTTATGCATGCAAATATGCAATGCAATGCAATATCACACTGAATCATATGTCATGAGCTCGCAGGATTTGCTTTTCATTTTAATTAAGAAATTTATCGAGATTTTCTCTGCAATTAGTAGAGTGGTCAACTGGTCAATGCAAATTATAAGCAATTCAATATCAATTCAACAAAATTTAAGCATAGTATCTTACCATATAACGATTTGATTGTCAATGCAAATGGATTACATTTTGGGCTATCAAAGAAATTAATATGCTTTGACCTTGAATTATGGTATGAAGACGAGAGTCCGGCTATCAAGAGAAAGATTATTACAATTCAATTAGCTAATTTCAAAAATATATTCTCTATTCAATGCAAAGGCTCCTACAGAAACAGTCAATCTTCGGAATATATTGGAAATCCATTTATTGGTAATTTGGTATCAATTGAATTAAAGTATAGTAATGGCTCAAATTTAATTTTGATCAAACAGTATTTTTAAAAATGATTTTTATTTTTATTTTTTATAAACAGATTGTCCATTAGGCATAGAGTAATGTACATCAGTCAATAAAGGGCTATCAAAGAAATTAATATGATTTGACCTTGAATTAATATTCAAGAGAAAGATTTGCTGAATTATGGTATAGTTTGTAGAACCATGATCACCATGATCACCAAAAGCAAAGGAATTGAATTTCTTACTATACTTTTATTTAATTAATACCAATTAACGGATTTCTAATATATTCCGAAGATTGACTTTTTCGGTAGCAGCTTTTGCATTGAATAGAGAATATATATATTGTAGCAATAATTGGCTAATTGAATTGTAAATATTATAAAAAATAATGAGAAAAACATACTAGTTTAGTAGCATTTGACTTCGTTAGTCAGTATCCCTTCAAATCATTCTCTTGAATGCAGGATATCTCGTCATACCATAGAATTCAAGACATAGCATTATTAATTTCTTTAATCTCTTTTTTTTTTTTTTAAGTTGTAATTTCTTTAATGTCATTGGTGATTGCCCAAAATTTCATTAAATATAGCATCACAAAGTAATCGTTAAGGGATTATAGGCTTTGATAGGCATAGACTTATATCTATATGGGAAAAGATTTTGTGCCCTATTAGGGCACAAGTATTTTGTGCCCTAATCCTATGTGGCAAAGTGAAATAATACACATCATTCTTTTGTTTTGTTGTGATAATACACATCACCATCTATGTTTAATATGAAATTAATATCATATTTATTGAAAGACCATCTTATCCAACCCAAATCTAATGATCTTCATTTATACTTAATTTGTTATCTCCATATTGAAAATCTGTAACTCACGTTCAGGTCACACAAGAAAATTAATTAAACCAACTAACATTCTAACAACTAAATAGACCAAGCAGTGTTGAGTTTCTTGTTTTAGTAACTTGGTTATCCTAGTATAAAGCAATTGATGATCTGAACAAAGCATAACACAACATTTTTAGCGAATAGAATTTATAGCACTAGTAGCACAAACACATGTAAGCACATATACATATAGATACATGTAGGTATAAAGAAGATATAGGGTTTTAAGTGGACTAACTTCCCCTATCTGGAAGAGGTTCTTGGCTTTGTTATACTTCCAAGTAGGTTGCAAATCCTAGTTTCAAACATAACCAAAATCAAAAATTGACTTCACAAGATCAAACCTAGGGTTCCTTAGGGTTTTGATGGATTAATGATTAAGTTAAGTTGAATTCGAGACTTTTAATCCATAACTAACTACCATTTGATTTCACGCAAGTTTTAAATCATAAAATAAAACATTTTTCAATGTTGAAAACCAAAACAAAAGTCACAAGGACAAAATAGGTATGCTGTGAAAACCACTTTCAAGGTTTTAGTTGAAAATCATAAGGTTTGACAACCCAAATTTAAATGAGGGGTAATTGGACTCCCTCTTCTTCCTAGAACATTCCCAGGGGTGATTTGTGACTTGTTCAAACCAAGAGTTTAGGCCAAAAGGTCTTAAAATAAAAATGGCAGTTTGGTACCCCATAATTTTTGAAAATGGTCAAAAGATCAGTGTTTGCTCTGTGAATTTTATAAAATCATACAAAAATCATTTGAACAAAATTTTTCACAGGAAACTAGTAGACACATTGATACTTATGTACAAAACTTTTCAAAATATTTGGAGTTGTGCAAGTAGGGTTTTCGAAGAGTCAAAACTCACACCAGAAATTGATTTTCTGCATATTTACTATTCATATGGTCAAAAATTCCATAACAATTTCAAATCAACATTCCAAGTTTATTCGTGCATAAAAACCTAACACTTTTTCATTGAGAATCACGTAGAAAGCTTCAGATTTTTGTGTAACTTGAAAAAATCATTATAAATCCATAATAGGTTGGATTCAAGTAATTCTTGACTCAAAAAAAAGATATGAATGTCTAGTTTTATGCCCTAAAACAGTATGATCAAATTCCTCCTACTACAACACAGTTTTCGAAAACAAGGTAGTGAGGTCAGAAACTTGAAATTTAGCCAAACAAGAATTTAAAACATGAAAGCTTTTGTATTCTCGAAATGCAACTCATACTAACCATCCAACCATTATTCAATCCTAAAACTAATGCATAAGAACTCAGAGGATAGGTTTTCTTGAGATTACTCACCAATTTCTATTAAAGGCAGCAAGCTGCACCTTTTCTCTTCTTCTTGAATTCTTGCCTCTTCTTGAATCCTATTCTCAGTCTCCTTTCTCTCTTTCTCTTTTTCTCGTTGAACTCTGAATTAATGTGTAAGGGGTTTGTCTGAATGGATGTTGGTTTAATAGGAAGGATATGGTTGTTGGAGGGAAAACAGAAGAGTCACATTTTCCTTACTTAATTAAACATCAACATTTATTTATTTTATCCCCTTTAATTTATTTTCCTTAACCAAGATCACACTCAACCTCCAGCCTTGGTCATGATCACTCTCCCATGCCATGGCTAACCTTCTCATCTCTTACTCAAGTGACCTAGGGTTCTTGTCCTAGCTACTAAGGCTGGTTAACATTAGGGTTTCCAAAGTCAAACTTTTCACCCTTTGGTATTCCTAATTGTTAAGTTTATCACTTAAACAAGCTAGTGTAGTTGTCAAACACAGTCATACAAGCAAAAGTATTAATGTGATCTGAAAAGATCACTTAAGCATTTTAACAATTTATTTATTTCAATAAGTTAAGTAGGTGGTTTGTATAACAATTTAGGCAAGTAAACAAACATACAAGTGTAAACATGCATGTGATCCAAGAATACCATTTTAGTGCATAAACAAATTTTTTTTAATCAAGTGAATAAAAATGGTGCATGCATTATGATTAAGCCATAAAGATATCTTTCATAAAACAAACTTGTGGAATAAATCCACATTTGTATCTCAAAAACATATAATTAGTACTAAACTAATTTGATTAATTCAAAAACACCCTTAACTCAAAATCATGAAAATTTGGGGTGTTACACTTTACCCCTACAAACTTAATTTTATTAAATACTTTACCCTAAAACGTTTAAAATATTAATTTCTCCATTACTTTTCCAAACATTGGCATGCCACGTAGTTATGCCTAAGGGCATTTTCATGTTATCATAAATTAAATCCAAAAAGGACATCAGACAGAAGGTTATTTGGTTCCAAAATGGTGCCACATGTGCATAACTAACATATGCATTGATTTTTTTTATTGTCCGTAATTTTAAATCCCTTAACCACCCAAAAAATTTGCCTAAACCCCTACCCATCTAGAAACTCTCTCAAAATCTCCTATAACTTATAATCCTAAATTAACCTTGATATTTTTTCAAGGGTTATAATTGAAATATTAAAAAATATGGGGGTCAAACCTAGTTGGGTATTAGTTGACCTGGGGTTTCTGGGAAAGATTAAGTTACTAATAGGAGGTTTGAATTAGTTTCATTAGGGGTGGGGGTTTTGAATTAATCAACTTCAAAACAAGGGGTTATGAATAGTTTACTATTTTTTTTAATGTTTTTGGGATAAAGTGTTTAATAAATTTGAGTTAGAGGGATAAATTAAGTGTCAAAAATTAATTATAAAAAATAGACAATCGATCAAATGTACATGTATGAGATTAACCTCTATTAAAATCTATTATGACACACAAAATGGTTAATTAGTCAATATCGTACGAATAACAATACTTTTTTTTTAATATTAACTTCAACCAAAGACAAGGAAATTCCCTCCTCCACCTCATATAATAAGGGGGTAGTTTGCATTAACATGGATTGGGAGAATTCATATAGATTAAGCAAGATTGATAGATTAAGAAAAGGGAGAGTTAAAGTTCAGTCTATTTTATAAGCCTTTTTTAGACTAAGACCGGTAGTGATTTAGTATTTTTAATTAAATCCTTTTATTTTGCCCAAAATTTCGGAGTTAAAACCTAACATGCAGCCTTTACAAAGCCCACTTTATACCCTAGGAAGGGAAATACCCTTCAAATAGGGGTAAATACCCTTCAAATCGGGGAATGAATTTATTATGAATTAAAATGATTTTTTTATAAATTAAAATGACTTTATTATGAATTAAAATAATTTTCTTATAAATTATTATGAATTAGAAGAAGAGACATAGGAGACGAAAGAAGTAGATTGAAGATAAGAGGGAAATTAAAGAAGAGATGGAGAAGAAAAGGAAGAAGAGAGGGAAGGGTGCATGCATCGAAGGAAGATTGTCTCTTCATATTTAGAAGAAGAGGAAATTACATATTTAGTCTACTTATTTTATACATAGTTCAATTTTGGTTCACAATTTTTTTTAAGTTATGTTTTGGTACAATAATTGTTTCACTTGTTCAATAAAGGTTCAGATTTGTTTTCTTAAATTTGTCATGCCTTTTACCCTATCAAATCTCAACCAAATTCAACAAACATATATTTGTTTTAAAGCTATACATCTCCTCTTTACAACCATATAAAGATCATTCAAATCGGAGTTCTAAAACTCAAGATAATTGTCTCCAAAATAGGGTACCCGAAACTACCAATTTTTCGTAGAAAATTTTTAGATTTTTTATCAAACTTTACCAAACTTCAATTATTTTTAATTCTAATACTCTAAATTGGTTCATATGACTAATAATGATAAAATATAGCCTATACTTCAATTATAGTTAAAAAAAACACAACTAAAATGATTTAAAATCATAATTTAAAAAGGATCGTGAACTAAAATTGAACTAAATATAAAATAAGTGGACCAAAATTGAACTTAAAAAAGATCATAGACTAAAATTGAATTAGGTATAAAATAAGTGGACCAGATTTGTAATTTTCTCAAAAAATTAAAAACATATGCAAAATATGAAAGATTTATTAAATATACTATGTGAGCTAAAATGTGGACATTAACGCACTCGAGTGCGGAGAGGTGAGTATTAATTAAGTAGATGACAGTACAATAGTTGGACATATCAAAGCCTATTTACGCAACACTGAAAATAGGCAGCAGGTTCACGTTCAAATATAGTTTCGTCTTCACTGGAACTGCACTCCCTCCTGCTTTGCTTGCTCCTCCTCCTCCTGCTTTGTTTTTTTTTTTTTGGGTACATTGGCGGGCCTAAGCCCAAGACAGATCAGCAGGAACAGCCCTAATAGCAGCAACATGAGCCTTATCATTAACTAAAATGTCTTCCAGACTAGATGGAGGAGAGTCCAGCACATGACAACCCACGTCATGACCAAAACTGAGACCTGCCAGATGATCAGCAGCCTTATTTTTCTCCCTGTTCACATAAGTAACATCACAATCCCAGCTTTTACTCATCAAGTCCTTGCACTCAGTAAATAAATGGAAGAGAGGGTGCTTAACTCTAAGTTGAGATTTATAGAGGAGTATAACAGCAGTCTCTGAATCACACTCTACCCGCACTTTCTTGAAACCATTCTCCCAAGCAAGGCTCAGCCCTTTCAGAATACCCCAAAACTCAGCCTCTTGAACAGTGCCAACTCCAATATTAAAAGTAAACCCTTTAATCCAAGCACCCTTCTCATCTCTGAGAAGGCCTCCAGCAGCAATATTAGAACCTCCCCTGCAACTCCCATCTGTGTTGACTTTAATCCAACCAGAGGGAGGACAAGACCAAAAACGCTGGATCTCCTGTCTACCTCCTCCTCCTCCTGCTTTACCTGCACCAGAACCACCATTTTGACTTCTTCCCTTGCTTGATGAAGACCCTTTGCTGTCTCCCATTTTAATCTCAGACTTATTTTTCCCTTGGATTTGGTCTGAATTACCTGAAAACGTTCCAGACAAGCCCCAAGCCAGTAGGGCAACCCCTGCAACAGCTGCAGCAGCAATTGCTACGTTGGCCACCACATCACGTTCACTTGATCTCTCCTCATCAGTCCTAGAGCTTTCCCTGCTTTCATTATTGGCGCCAGCAGCAAGTCCTGCATTGGACCTGTTATCATTGTCGTTGGGCTTGCCACCATTTTCACTTGATCCCTCCTCATCAGTCTTAGAGCTTTCCCTGCTTCCATTAGCTCCCATTTTAATTGTCTCCCCAGCTAAGTACGTTCTCACTTCTTCTATGTGAAATTGTAACTTACTTGGTGGCTGGTTGGGTACGTATGGATGGCTATACATATACTGCATGAAAGAATGCTTTCCCTTTTTTTTTTTTTTTTTTGGCCTGAGAATGCTTAGTCTTTAAGGCTTTAAGCATAAAGATTCGTGAAGAGAGAAGTAGAGAGAATGCTTAGCCTTTAAGCATAACTCAATCATTGGCCAAAAAAAAAAAAAAAAGCATAACTCAATAAAGTCCCGGGCCAAAAAAAAAAAATTAAAAAGCATAACTCAATCAATAAAGTGAGAAGTTAGTGGTGGCCTGGTGGATGGGGAACAGGGGTTTGGGCCATGAGATGGTGGTGACGCAGCGCACGTGATGAATTACAACATGCACACACACAAATCTTAGGCTGTTGATTATCTGAATTGAGAATACCAAGGAATTAAAGAGGCTCTACAACCTTGTTTTTTTTTTTTTTGGCCAGAGGCTCTATAACCTTGTTGATCCAGTACAATGCCAAGTTGATAGATGGGTTCGAGAAAAGTCGCAATTTTCATTTATCAAAAAATCTCCCAACTACATAAAGTCATAACAAAGTTTGGCTTAAATAATATGCCTAGTTGGAAGGGTACTATGGATGGCTATACATATACTGCATGAAAGAATGCTTTCTCTTTTTTATTTTTGGCCTAAGAATGCTTAGCCTTTAAGGCTTTAAGCATAAAGATTCGTGAAGAGAGAAGAAGAGGCAGTGCCGGCCCTGACTTTTGGAAGGCCCGGTGCGAAAATTTGAAATAGGCCTCTAATTTTTGTCGTACAAATAAAATTATAAAATTTTGCAAACTTGAATTTTGGTTAAAAATAATACATCAATACTTTTATAAAAAATATACGGTTCACAATTTTGTAATAATATTACCTTCTTGCATCTTTTCTTTCTACTATAAATCTGGAGCCTTAATACCAAATTTTCCAAAATTTCTAATCGAATTTAGAGAATTTTAGTATATAAATGAAGAAAAAAAGTCAAGATCTAAGGGAAATTGGAGACATAATTAAAGAAAGAGTGAAATATGTGATAATGGGAGAGAGAAAGATACAAAGAGATCGAGAGAGAAGACGATCCAAGAGAGTAATTAAGAGACTGAGAGAGATAAGACAATTCAGAAAACACCAAGAATAAAGAGAGTGTGAGGACTGAGAATGTGTAAACTTCTTTCTAGAACAACAAAGAAGTTGACTTTTACTCAGCAAAAAAAATATTGGGCCTTTTAAAATACTAGGCCTTTTCAAAGTGGTGAATATTGGGCCTTTTCAAAACCAAAACTTCGCATAGAAAGGGGATATTCAGGGGATCTTTCAAGATCCGGACCTGTAGGCACTTGCCTCAAGGGATGGTAAAATGAAGAACCAAAACTTGGCATGGAATATGCTTTTGAAGTGGGAGTTTCAGGGGACTGTATAGGATCCATATCTGTAGGCACTTGCCTCAAAGAATGATAATTTGATAAACCAAAACTTTGTACAAAAGGGGGATATTCAGGAGACTGTTCAGGATCCGGACCCATAGGCACTTGCCTCAAAGGATGATAATTTTCAAAACCAAAACTTTGCATACAAGGGGGATGTTCAGGATCTGAACCCGTAGGCACTTGCCTCAAAGGATGATAATTTTCAGAACCATCCAACTTGGACTCAAAAACAGAGGAGACAAAGAGAAGAGTGAACAATACAAACAAGAAGGTCTTAGAAGAAAACGCCATTGTTTGATGGTCCTTCTGAGCAGCCAACTACACCTTTTTATAGGATTTCTTATATGCAAATATGCAATGCAATGCAATATCAAACTGAATCATATGTCATGAGCTCGCAGGATTTGCTTTTCATTTTAATTAAGAAATTGATCGAGATTTTCTCTGCAATTAGTAGAGTGGTCAACTGGTCATGCAAATTATAAGCAATTCAATATCAATTCAACAAAATTTAAGCATAGTATCTTACCATATAACGATTTGATTGTCAATGCAAATGGATTACATTTTTGGGCTATCAAAGAAATTAATATGCTTTGACCTTGAATTATGGTATGAAGACGAGAGTCCGGCTATCAAGAGAAAGATTATTACAATTCAATTAGCTAATTTCAAAAATATATTCTCTATTCAATGCAAAGGCTCCTACAGAAACAGTCAATCTTCGGAATATATTGGAAATCCATTTATTGGTAATTTGGTATCAATTGAATTAAAGTATAGTAATGGCTCAAATTTAATTTTGATCAAACAGTATTTTTAAAAATGATTTTTTATTTTATTTTTTATAAACAGATTGTCCATTAAGCATAGAGTAATGTACATCAGTCAATAAAGGGCTATCAAAGAAATTAATATGATTTGACCTTGAATTAATATTCAAGAGAAAGATTTGCTGAATTATGGTATAGTTTGTAGAACCATGATCACCATGATCACCAAAAGCAAAGGAATTGAATTTCTTACTATACTTTTATTTAATTAATACCAATTAACGGATTTCTAATATATTCCGAAGATTGACTTTTTCGGTAGTAGCTTTTGCATTGAATAGAGAATATATATATATATATATTGTAGCAATTGGCTAATTGAATTGTAAATATTATAAAAAATAATGAGAAAAACATACTAGTTTAGTAGCATTTGACTTCGTTAGTCAGTATCCCTTCAAATCATTCTCTTGAATGCAGGATATCTCGTCATACCATAGAATTCAAGACATAGCATTATTAATTTCTTTAATCACTTTTTTTTTTTTTTAAGTTGTAATTTCTTTAATGTCATTGGTGATTGCCCAAAATTTCATTAAATATAGCATCACAAAGTAATCGTTAAGGGATTATAGGCTTTGATAGGCATAGACTTATATCTATATGGGAAAAGATTTTGTGCCCTATTAGGGCACAAGTATTTTGTGCCCTAATCCTATGTGGCAAAGTGAAATAATACACATTATTCTTTTGTTTTGTTGTGATAATACACATCACCATCTATGTTTAATATGAAATTAATATCATATTTATTGAAAGACCATCTTATCCAACCCAAATCTAATGATCTTCATTTATACTTAATTTGTTATCTCCATATTGAAAATTTGTAACTCACGTTCAGGTCACACAAGAAAATTAATTAAACCAACTAACATTCTAACAACTAAATAGACCAAGCAGTGTTGAGTTTCTTGTTTTAGTAACTTGGTTATCCTAGTATAAAGCAATTGATGATCTGAACAAAGCATAACACAACATTTTTAGCGAATAGAATTTATAGCACAAACACGTGTAAGAACATATACATATAGATACATATAGGTATACAGAAGATATAGGGTTTTAAGTGGACTAACTTCCCCTGCCTGGAAGAGGTTCTTGACTTTGTTATACTTCCAAGTAGGTTGCAAATCCTAGTTTCAAACATAACCAAAATCAAAAATTGACTTCACAAGATCAAACCTAGGGTTCCCTAGGGTTTTGATGGATTAATGATTAAGTTAAGTTGAATTCGAGACTTTTAATCCATAACTAACTACCATTTGATTTCACACAAGTTTTAAATCATAAAATAAAACATTTTTCAATGTTGAAAACCAAAACAAAAGTCACAAGGACAAAATAGGTATGCTGTGAAAACCACTTTCAAGGTTTTAGTTGAAAATCATAAGGTTTGACAACCCAAATTTAAATGAGGGATAATTGGACTCCCTCTTCTTCCTAGAACATTCTCAGGGGTGATTTGTGACTTGTTCAAACTAAGAGTTTAGGCCAAAAGGTCTTAAAATAAAAAATGGCAGTTTGGTACCCCATAATTTTTGAAAATGGTCAAAAGATCAGTGTTTGCTCTGTGAATTTTATAAAATCATACAAAAATCATTTGAACAAAATTTTTCACAGGAAACTAGTAGACACATTGATACTTATGTACAAAACTTTTCAAAACATTTGGAGTTGTGCAAGTAGGGTTTTCGAAGAGTCAAAACTCACACCAGAAATTGATTTTCTGCATATTTACTATTCATATGGTCAAAAATTCCATAACAATTTCAAATCAACATTCCAAGTTTATTCGTGCATAAAAACCTAACACTTTTTCATTGAGAATCACGTAGAAAGCTTCAGATTTTTGTGTAACTTGAAAAAATCATTATAAATCCATAATAGGTTGGATTCAAGTAATTCTTGACTCAAAAAAAAGATATGAATGTCTAGTTTTATGCCCTAAAACAGTATGATCAAATTCCTCCTAGAACAACACAGTTTTCGAAAACAAGGCAGTGAGGTCAGAAACTTGAAATTTAGCCAAACAAGAATTTAAAACATGAAAACTTTTGTATTCTCGAAATGCAACTCATACTAACCATCCAACCATTATTCTAATCCTAGAACTAATGCATAAGAACTCAGAGGATAGGATTTCTTGAGATTACTCACCAATTTCTATTAAAGGCAGCAAGCTGCACCTTTTCTCTTCTTCTTGAATTCTTGCCTCTTCTTGAATCCTATTCTTAGTCTCCTTTCTCTCTTTCTCTTTTTCTCGTTGAACTCTGAATTAATGTGTAAGGGGTTTGTCTGAATGGATGTTGGTTTAATAGGAAAGGATATGGTTATTGGAGGGAAAACAGAAGAGTCACATTTTCCTTACTTAATTAAACATCAACATTTATTTATTTTATCCCCTTTAATTTATTTTCCTTAACCCAAGATCACACTCAACCTCCAGCCTTGGTCATGATCACTCTCCCATGCCATAGCTAACCTTCTCATCTCTTACTCAAGTGACCTAGGGTTCTTGTCCTAGCTACTAAGGCTGGTTAACATTAGGGTTTCCAAAGTCAAACTTTTCACCCTTTGGTATTCCTAATTGTTAAGTTTATCACTTAAACAAGCTAGTGTAGTTGTCAAACACAGTCATACAAGCAAAAGTATTAATGTGATCTGAAAAGATCACTTAAGCATTTTAACAATTTATTTATTTCAGTAAGTGCATAAGTAGGTGGTTTGTAGAACAATTTAGGCAAGTAAACAAACATACAAGTGTAAACATGCATGTGATCCAAGAATACCATTTTAGTGCATAAACAAATTTGTTTTAATCAAGTGAATAAAAATGGTGCATGCATTATGATTAAGCCATAAAGATATCTTTCATAAAACAAACTTGTGGAATAAATCCACATTTGTATCTCAAAAAAATATAATTAGTACTAAACTAATTTGATTAATTCAGAAACACCCTTAACTCAAAATCATGAAAATTTGGGGTGTTACACTTTACCCCTACAAACTTAATTTTATTAAATACTTTACCCTAAAACGTTTAAAATATTAATTTCTCCATTACTTTTCCAAACATTGGCATGCCACGTAGTTATGCCTAAGGGCATTTTCATGTTATCATAAATTAAATCCAAAAAGGACATCAGACAGAAGGTTATTTGGTTCCAAAATGCCGCCACATGTGCATAACGTACTAACATATGCATTGATTTTTTTTTATTGTCCGTAATTTTAAATCCCTTAACCACTCAAAAAATTTGCCTAAACCCCTACCCATCTAGAAACTCTCTCAAAATCTCCTATAACTTATAATCCTAAATTAACCTTGATATTTTTTCAAGGGTTATAATTGGAATATTAAAAAATATGGGGGTCAAACCTAGTTGGGCATTAGTTGACATGGGGTTTCTGGGAAAGATTAAGTTACTAATAGGAGGTTTGAATTAGTTTCATTAGGGGTGGGGGTTTTGAATTAATCAACTTCAAAACAAGGGGTTATGAATAGTTTACTATTTTTTTTAATGGTTTTGGGATAAAGTGTTTAATAAATTTGAGTTAGAGGGATAAATTAAGTGTCAAAAATTAATTATAAAAAATAGACAATTGATCAAATGTACATGTATGAGATTAACCTCTATTAAAATCTATTATGACACACAAAATGGTTAGTCAATATCGTACGAATAACAATACTTTTTTTTTTAATATTCAACTTCAACCAAAGACAAGGAAATTCCCTCCTCCACCTCATATAATAAGGGGGTAGTTTGCATTAACATGGATTGGGAGAATTCATATAGATTAAGCAAGATTAATAGATTAAGCAAAGGGAGAGTTAAAGTTCAGTCTATTTTATAAGCCTTTTTTAGACTAAGACCGGTAGTGATTTAGTATTTTTAATTAAATCCTTTTATTTTGCCCAAAATTTCGAAGTTAAAACCTAACATGCAGCCTTTACAAAGCCCACTTTATACCCTAGGAAGGGAAATACCCTTCAAATAGAGGTAAATACCCTTTAAATCGGGGAATGAATTTATTATGAATTAAAATGATTTTTTTATAAATTAAAAGGACTTTATTATGAATTAAAATAATTTTCTTATGAATTAAAATAATTTTCTAAGTAAAATAATTTTTTTATAAATTTTAAAATACCCTCGGTCTCCATCTAAAATGTATTTTTCTAAAAGATATAAGCCTAATTATCTATTAAAAAAAGAGATAATTAGGCTTAGGTCTTTTAAAAAAGCAGTTTTTAGATGGAGACCGGGAGTGTTTTAAAATTTATAAGAAAATCTTTTTAATTCATAATAATTTATAAAAAAAAATTTTTAATTCATAATAAAGTCCTTTTAATTTATAAGAAAATCTTTTTAATTCATAATAAAATCCTTCCCCGATTTGAAGGGTATTTCCCCTTCTAGGGTATAAAGTGGGCTTTGTAGAGGCCGCCTAAAATCTTGTAGTTAAAACCTAACATAAAACCGTCAAAGAAGAAAACTAAAGAACTTAATTAAAAACCCTAAATCACTACCAGTCTTAGTGTAAGAAAGACTCATAAAATGGACTGAACTCTAAGTCTCTCTTAAAAAAAAATCAAGACACCACTCAAGTAGTAATGTTTTTTCATTTTAATTAAGTAGATGACAGTACAATAGTTGGATATATCAAAGGCCTATTTACGCAACACTGAAAATAGGCAGCAGGTTCACGTTCAAATTAATATAGTTTCGTCTTCACTGGAACTGCACCCTCCTGCTTTGCTTGCTCCTCCTCCTCCTGCTTTTTTTTTTTGGTACAGTGGCGGGCCTAAGCCCAAGACAGATCAGCAGGA
Source organism: Dryas octopetala (assembly GCF_963921425.1). Classification (NCBI taxonomy): domain Eukaryota; kingdom Viridiplantae; phylum Streptophyta; class Magnoliopsida; order Rosales; family Rosaceae; genus Dryas; species Dryas octopetala. The sequence goes on along the minus strand of NC_141367.1, from coordinate 11,928,088 downwards.
ATAGCCCTACTAGCAGCAACACGAGCCTTATCATCAACTAAAAAGCGTTCCAGACTAGATGGAGGGGAGTTCAGCTCATGGTAACCCAATTCATATTGAAAACTGATACCTGCCAGATGATCAGCAGCCTTATTTTTCTCTCTGTACACATGAGTAACAACACAATCCCAGCTTTTACTCATCAAGTCCTTGCAGTCAGTAATTAATTGGAAGTGACGGTGCTTAACTCTAAGTTGAGAATTATTGACGAGTTTAACAGCAGTCTCCGAATCACACTCTACCCTCACTTTCTTGAAACCATTCTCCCAAGCAAGGCTCAGCCCAATCAGAATACCACATAACTCAGCCTCTTGAACAGTGCCAATTTTTCCAATATTAAAAGTATAGCCTTTAATCCAAGCACCCTCCTCATCTCTGAGAAGGCCTCCAGCAGCAATATTAGAACCAATTCCCCTGCAACTCCCATCTGTGTTGACTTTAATCCAACCAGAGGGAGGAGGAGACCAAAAACGCTGGATCTCCTGTCTACCTCCTCCTCCTCCTGCTTTACCTGCACCAGAACCACCATTTTGACTTCCTCCCTTGCTTGATGAAGACCCTTTGCTGTCTCCCATTTTAATCTCAGACTTGTTTTTCCCTTGGATTTGGTCTGAATTACCTGAAAACGTTCCAGACAAGCCCCAAGCCAGTAGGGCAACCCCTGCAACAGCTGCAGTAGCAATTGCTACGTTGGCCACCACATCACGTTCACTTGATCTCTCCTCATCAGTCCTAGAGCTTTCCCTGCTTTCATTATTAGCGCCAGCAGCAAGTCCTGCATTGGACCTGTTATCATTGTCGTTGGGCATGCCACCATTTTCACTTGATCCCTCCTCAACAGTCTTAGATCTTTCCCTGCTTCCATTAGCTCCCATTTTAATTGTCTCCCCAGCTAAGTACGTTCTCACTTCTTCTATGTGAAGTTGTAACTTACTTGGTGGCTGGTTGGGTACGTATGGATGGCTATACATATATATACTGCATGAAAGAATGCTTTCCCTTTTTTTTTTTTTTTTGACCCGAGAATGCTTAGCCTTTAAGGCTTTAAGCATAAAGATTCGTGAAGAGAGAAGTAGAGAGAATGCTTAGCCTTTAAGCATAACTCAATCATTGGCCAAAAAAAAAAAAGCATAACTCAATAAAGTCCCGGGCCAAAAAAAAAAATTAAAAAGCATAACTCAATCAATAAAGTGAGAGGTTAGTGGTGGCCTGGTGGATGGGGGAACAGGGGTTTGGGCCATGAGATGGTGGTGACGCAGCGCACGTGATGAATTAGAACATGCACACACACAAATCTTAGGCTGTTGATTATCTGAATAGAGAATACCAAGGAAAGAGGCTCTACAACCTTGTTTGTTTTTTTTTGGCCGGAGGCTCTATAACCTTGTTGATCCAGTACAATGCCAAGTTGATAGATGGGTTCGAGAAAAGTCGCAATTTTCATTTATCAAAAAATCTCCCAACTACATAAAGTCATAACAAAGTTTGGCTTAAATAATATGCCTAGTTGGAAGGGTACTATGGATGGCTATACATATACTGCAGGAAAGAATGCTTTCTCTTTTTTATTTTTGGCCTAAGAATGCTTAGCCTTTAAGGCTTTAAGCATAAAGATTCGTGAAGAGAGAAGAAGAGGCAGTGCCGGCCCTGACTTTTGGAAGGCCCGGTGCGAAAATTTGAAATAGGCCTCTAATTTTTGTCGTACAAATAAAATTATAAAATTTTGCAAACTTGAATTTTGGTTAAAAATAATACATCAATACTTTTATAAAAAATATACGGTTCGCAATTTTGTAATAATATTACCTTCTTGCATCTTTTCTTTCTACTATAAATCTGGAGCCATAATACCAAATTTTCCAAAATTTCTAATCGAATTTAGAGAATTTTAGTATATAAATGAAGAAAAAAAGTCAAGATCTAAGGGAAATTGGAGACAGAATCAAAGAAAGAATGAAATATGTGATAATGGGAGAGAGAAAGATACAAAGAGATCGAGAGAGAAGACGATCCAAGAGAGTAATTAAGAGACTGAGAGAGATAAGACAATTCAGAAAACACTAAGGATAAAGAGAGTGTGAGGACTGAGAATGTGTAAACTTCTTTCTAGAACAACAAAGAAGTTGACTTTGGCTCAGCAAAAAAAATATTGGGCCTTTTAAAAGTGGTGAACATTGGGCCTTTTAAAAGTGGTGAATATTGGGCCTTTTCAAAACCAAAACTTCGCATAGAAGGGGGATATTCAGGGGATCTTTCAAGATCCGCCTGTAGGCACTTGCCTCAAGGGATGGTAAAATGAAGAACCAAAACTTGGCATGGAATATGCTTTTGAAGTGGGAGTTTCGGGGGACTGTATAGGATCCATATCTGTAGGCACTTGCCTCAAAGAATGATAATTTGATAAACCAAAACTTTGTACAAAAGGGGGATATTCAGGAGACTGTTCAAGATCCGGACCCATAGGCAGTACTTGCCTTAAAGGATGATAATTTTCAAAACCAAAACTTTGCATAGAAGGGGGATGTTCAGGATCTGAACCCGTAGGCACTTGCCTCAAAGGATGATAATTTTCAGAACCATCCAACTTGGACTCAAAAACAGAGGAGACAAAGAGAAGAGTGAACAATACAAACAAGAAGGTCTTAGAAGAAAACGCCATTGTTTGATGGTCCTTCTGAGCAGCCAACTACACCTTTTTATAGGATTTCTTATGCATGCAAATATGCAATGCAATGCAATATCAAACTGAATCATATGTCATGAGCTCGCAGGATTTGCTTTTCATTTTAATTAAGAAATTGATCGAGATTTTCTCTGCAATTAGTAGAGTGGTCAACTGGTCATGCAAATTATAAGCAATTCAATATCAATTCAACAAAATTTAAGCATAGTATCTTACCATATAACGATTTGATTGTCAATGCAAATGGATTACATTTTTGGGCAATCAAAGAAATTAATATGCTTTGACCTTGAATTATGGTATGAAGACGAGAGTCCGGCTATCAAGAGAAAGATTATTACAATTCAATTAGCTAATTTCAAAAATATATTCTCTATTCAATGCAAAGGCTCCTACAGAAACAGTCAATCTTCGGAATATATTGGAAATCCATTTATTGGTAATTTGGTATCAATTGAATTAAAGTATAGTAATGGCTCAAATTTAATTTTGATCAAACAGTATTTTTAAAAATGATTTTTATTTTTATTTTTTATAAACAGATTGTCCATTAGGCATAGAGTAATGTACATCAGTCAATAAAGGGCTATCAAAGAAGTTAATATGATTTGACCGTGAATTAATATTCAAGAGAAACATTTGCTGAATTATGGTATAGTTTGTAGAACCATGATCACCATGATCACCAAAAGCAAAGGAATTGAATTTCTTACTATACTTTTATTTAATTAATACCAATTAACGGATTTCTAATATATTCCGAAGATTGACTTTTTCGGTAGTAGCTTTTGCATTGAATAGAGAATATATATATATATATATATATTGTAGCAATTGGCTAATTGAATTGTAAATATTATAAAAAATAATGAGAAAAACATACGTACTAGTTTAGTAGCATTTGACTTCGTTAGTCAGTATCCCTTCAAATCATTCTCTTGAATGCAAGATATCTCGTCATACCATAGAATTCAAGACATAGCATTATTAATTTCTTTAATCTCTTTTTTTTTTTTTAAGTTGTAATTTCTTTAATGTCATTGACTCATTGGTGATTGCCCAAAATTTAATTAAATATAGCATCATAAAGTAATCGTTAAGGGATTATAGGCTTTGATAGACATAGACTTATATCTATATGGGAAAAGATTTTGTGCCCTAATCCTATGTGGCAAAGTGAAATAATACATATCATTCTTTTGTTTTGTTGTGATAATGCACATCACCATCTATGTTTAATATGAAATTAATATCATATTTATTGAAAGACCATCTTATCCAACCCAAATCTAATGATCTTCATTTATACTTAATTTGTTATCTCCATATTGAAAATCTATAACTCACGTTCACAAGAAAATTAATTAAACCAACTAACATTCTAACAACTAAATAGACCAAGTAGTGTTGAGTTTCTTGTTTTAGTAACTTGGTTATCCTAGTATAAAGCAATTGATGATCTGAACAAAGCATAACACAACATTTTTAGCGAATAGAATTTATAGCACTAGTAGCACAAACACATGCAAGCACATATACATATAGATACATACAGGTATAAAGAAGATATAGGGTTTTAAGTGGACTAGCTCCCCCTACCTGGAAGAGGTTCTTGACTTTGTTATACTTCCAAGCAGGTTGCAAATCCTAGTTTCAAACATAACCAAAATCAAAAATTGACTTCACAAGATCAAACCTAGGGTTCCCTAGGGTTTTGATGGATTAATGATTAAGTTAAGTTGAATCCGAGACTTTTAATCCATAACTAACTACCATTTGATTTCACACAAGTTTTAAATCATAAAATAAAACATTTTTCACTGTTGAAAACCAAAACAAAAGTCATAAGGACAAAATAGGTATGCTGTGAAAACCACTTTCAAGGTTTTAGTTGAAAATCATAAGGTTTGACAACCCAAATTTAAATGAGGGGTAATTGGACTCCCTCTTCTTCCTAGAACATTCCCAGGGGTGATTTGTGACTTGTTCAAACCAAGAGTTTAGGCCAAAAGGTCTTAAAATAAAAAATGGCAGTTTGGTACCCCATAATTTTTGAAAATGGTCAAAAGATCAGTGTTTGCTCTGTGAATTTTATAAAATCATACAAAAATCATTTGAACAAAATTTTTCACAAGAAACTAGTAGACACATTGATACTTATGTACAAAACTTTTCAAAACATTTGGAGTTGTGCAAGTAGGGTTTTCGAAGAGTCAAAACTCACACCAAAAATTGATTTTCTGCATATTTACTATTCATATGGTCAAAAATTCCATAACAATTTCAAATTAACATTCCAAGTTTATTCGTGCATAAAAACCTAACACTTTTTCATTGAGAATCACGTAGAAAGCTTCAGATTTTTGTGTAACTTGAAAAAATCATTATAAATCCATAATAGGTTGGATTCAAGTAATTCTTGACTCAAAAGAAAGATATGAATGTCTAGTTTTATGCCCTAAAACAGTATGATCAAATTCCTCTTAGAACAACACAGTTTTCGAAAACAAGGCAGTGAGGTCAGAAACTTGAAATTTAGCCAAACAAGAATTTAAAACATGAAAACTTTTGTATTCTCGAAATGCAACTCATACTAACCATCCAACTATTATTCTAATCCTAGAACTAATGCATAAGAACTCATAGGATAGGTTTTCTTGAGATTACTCACCAATTTCTATTGAAGGCAGCAAGCTGCACCTTTTCTCCTCTTCTTGAATTCTTGCCTCTTCTTGAATCCTATTCTCAGTCTCCTTTCTCTCTTTTTCTCGATCTTTTTCTCGTTGAGTTCTGAATTAATGTGTAAGGGGTTTGTCTGAATGGATGTTGGTTTAATAGGAAAGGATATGGTTGTTGGAGGGAAAACAGAAGAGTCACCTTTCCTTAATTAAACATCAACATTTATTTATTTTATCCCCTTTAATTTATTTTCCTTAACCCAAGATCACACTCAACCTCCAGCCTTGGTCATGATCACTCTCCCATGCCATGGCTAACCTTCTCATCTCTTACTCAAGTGACCTAGGGTTCTTGTCCTAGCTACTAAGGCTGGTTAACATTAGGGTTTCCAAAGTCAAACTTTTAACCCTTTGGTATTCCTAATTGTTAGGTCTATCACTTAAACAAACTAGTGTAGCTGTCAAACACGGTCATACAAGCAAAAGTATTAATGTGATCTGAAAAGATCACTTAAGCATTTTAACAATTTATTTATTTCAGTAAGTGCATAAGTAGGTGGTTTGTATAACAATTTAGGCAAGTAAACAAACATACAAGTGTAAACATGCATGTGATCCAAGAATACCATTTTAGTGCATAAACAAATTTGTTTTAATCAAGTGAATAAAAATGGTGCATGCATTATGATTAAGCCATAAAGATATCTTTCATAAAACCAACTTGTGGAATAAATCCACATTTGTATCTCAAAAACATATAATTAGTACTAAACTAATTTGATTAATTCAGAAACACCCTTAACTCAAAATCATGAAAATTTGGGTTGTTACACTTTACCCCTACAAACTTAATTTTATTAAATACTTTACCCTAAAATGTTTAAAATATTAATTTCTCCATTACTTTTCCAAACATTGGCATGCCACGTAGTTATGCCTAAGGGCATTTTCATGTTATCATAAATTAAATCCAAAAAGGACATCAGACAGAAGGTTATTTGGTTCCAAAATGGTGCCACATGTGCATAACTAACATATGCATTGATTTTTTTTTATTGTCCGTAATTTAAAATCCCTTAACCACTCAAAAAATTTGCCTAAACCCCTACCCATCTAGAAACTCTCTCAAAATCTCCTATAACTTATAATCCTAAATTAACCTTGATATTTTTTCAAGGGTTATAATTGGAATATTAAAAAATATGGGGGTCAAACCTAGTTGGGTATTAGTTGACCTGGGGTTTCTGGGAAAGATTAAGTTCCTAATAGGAGGTTTGAATTAGTTTCATTAGGGGTGGGGGTTTTGAATTAATCAACTTCAATACAAGGGGTTATGAATAGTTTACTATTTTTTTTAATGGTTTTGGGATAAAGTGTTTAATAAATTTGAAATAGAGGGATAAATTAAGTGTCAAAAATTAATTATAAAAAATAGACAATCGATCAAATGTACATGTATGAGATTATCCTCTGTTAAAATCTATTATGACACACAAAATGGTTAGCCAATATCGTACGAATAACAATACTTTTTTTTTAATATTCAATATCAACTAAAAAGCGTTCCAAACTAGATGGAGGAGAATTCAGCTCATGATAACCCAATTCATAATGAAAACTGATACCTGCCAGATGATCAGCAGCCTTATTTTTCTCAGCAGCCTGAGAATGCTTAGCCTTTAAGGCTTTAAGCATAAAGATTTGTGAAGAGAGAAGTAGAGAGAATGCTTAGCCTTTAAGCATAACTCAGTCATTGGCCGAAAAAAAAAACCATAACTTAATAAAGTCCCGGCCGAAAAAAAAAAAAAAATTAAAAAGCATAACTTGATCAATAAAGTGAGAGGTTAGTGGTGGGTGGGAACTAGGGGTTTGGGCCAAGGGATGGGTGTGACACAGCGTAGGTGATGACAATGTGCACACACAAACCTTAGGCTTGTTGATTATTTGAATTAAGAATACCACGGAAAGAGGCTCTATAACTTTGTTGATCTGGTAGAATACCAAGTTATAGAAAGATTTGAGAAAAGTTTCAACTTTCAGTCATCAAAAAATCTCCCAACTACATAAAGTCATAACAAAGTTTGGCTTAAATAATATGCCTAGTTGGAATGGTCGTGTAATTGCTCACTCTGCACTCAAGTTCGATCTCTTCTCTCCCTAAATCAAAATAATAATAAAAAAATCCTAAGATATTAGGAAATTATTAATATGAAAATAATAAAAGAAATATTACAATAATCCCAAGGGAGTTGATATTGGCACTCCCAAAAAGTCATTCTACACTTCTACCTTTTTTTTAAATATTTTTTACATCTTATTTTATTATTTTGATTTTCAAAATGACCCTTACTTTTTAGTCAACATAAATTCTCTCTTGGGACTGAGTAATGAGATTTTAATTTTCGCAATTAAATTGGTCTAATGGATGAGATTTAAACAGGCTATCACGAGACCAAAATTTGAACCGTCTAACTATCTGCAGAAAAAAATAAGTGGCTTTAAGGTGATGAATAGTCAGTGAGGTTTCATTGCCAATTAACCATTGATTCTTAGGAGTTAATGAAGAATGAATATCAGAGGCTTCGGAGCATTGGATGTTTTTGGGAAAAATGGGCATATGTTTCTAGTGCTTCTCTTAGCTCAGGTACGTATTGAACGTCTTCAGGCAGAATTCAAAACAGATGCAATGGCCGGCTTTCTTGTAGACTTCTCGTTGCTTGCTTTTCTCCTCAATCTTAGCTAATTGACTTGGTTTTTTCTCTTTCAGAGTTCAAATTTCATGAGGAATAATTCGGATTACTTTTATTTAATCTCTTAGAATCTCTATTGTTTATTAAACAAATATTTTGATGTTATTTATATGTTTTAAATGGTAAAAAATAATTGGGGTAATTTTGACAATTGAAATGATATAATAAAAATGAAATAATTAAAAGAAGTTGAACGAGTGCAGATGACTTTTTAGGAGTGCCAATAGTGCCTCCCTAATCTTAGGCTCGGTTCGATTACGGCTCTCATATTGGCCATTTTAAAAATATCGGTTTGATTTTGGTTATAGCTTTGTGATTCGGTTTTTCGAACCATGCACACCATTAACTTCACGTGCTCAATTTCTATAAAGTTGTTAAATTTTATTAGGAAAACGATACCATAACGAGAGTTTCCCAAAAGTGATAATATGGCAATGTCGTTGGTGACAAAGCCAGGAAATAACTCTAATATGGAGCAGCCTCATTCTCGCCAAAAGTCCACAGTTCTAACTTTTTAAGGTTTGTGTTAATTAAGTCATTGTGATGATATATACTTGCTCTTTGGATTGTGGTCACTAGTTAATAAAACAAGTAAGAATTATGAGATACAGCCAGAGAGAAAAACAATACGAAAAATGACGTTAGATTCATACGGTATGAATAAAAAGGGAAAAATTTGAGCAAAAAAATGTAACATTAACACCCATTCGCAGTTGGGGATGCGATATTCAAAATATTCTAATTAAGGACTTCATTTTCACTTACAGTTCAATCAAGGAATTTTCATCAACTTTGTTATAACATCTGTTAAAAATTGATCATGTGTCAATCACATTACCAATTTTTAAGAGTAAATGTGAAAAGGAGAATAATCTATGGCATAATATTTTTTATATAAGTTTTTAATGTAGCCCACTCCATATAGGATTTCAATTATCCGAACCGATTATTTTTTAGATCAGATCATCCTTGCAAAAAATTAGATAAATTAAAAATCATTTACCATATAAGATTAAATAGTCAACATTTCAATTATTTTGTTGACCATTTAATCTTTGTAAGTAAATTAATTATTAATTTATCTAATTTTTTTATAAGAATGATATTTTAATAGAGACTTAAACAATAAACAATTTAGATAGTTAAAATCCTATATGCAACGGACCCTAGGGGTGGGCGCGGTGCGGTTCGGTCCTTTTCTCCCCCGGAACCGGGCGCCGCGCCGAACATTCATATGCGGTGCGGTTTGGTGTTTAAAAGCGGGAAAGGAGTAAAAAAACCAAACCAAACCAGACCATTCAAGGTGCGGTGCGGTGCGATTCTCCACTGCGGTTTTGTAACATTTACATATGTTTTAAATTTTTTAAATGTTATAATTTATATAAAACATATGTTTTGGGGTTTGAGCAATTGGGTTTGGTTTAGAGTTTGGTTGAGCAAACTAGTTTATGTAACTAGACTATATAGAGTATATAGAATATATAAAATTTTAAAGCTTAGGGTTTACGGTTTAGAGAATGAGAGATGAGTTGCAACCAAACCCTATACCATAAGTATTAAATCCTTATACCATAAACCCTAATATCTTATAGGACCTATACCATATCCTAAACCTTATACCATAAATTTTAAATTCTATACCTTATATGGCGTATATCCTATACACTTATATAGTATATAACTATAAACAATTAAAAAATTTAGTATATACAGTATAAACTATAAATAATATACTAATTTTATTATATAGGGTAATGGGTATAACTAAAATTATAAAAAGTGTATAAAAATGTGTACAAAAAGTGTATAAAAAGTATACAAAAATGGTATGAATATGTATAAAAAATATATAAAATGGTATATATATATGTATAAAAATATAAAAATATATATTTTTTGCAATTATGCGGTGCGGTTCGGTGCGGTGCGGTTAAATGAGGTGTGGAACCGGAACCGAAACCGGAGAGAACCGATGCGGTTCGGTTTTTTTGACGATGTTGACTTTTTTTAGTCAACGCGGTTTTTTACGATTTTTTGGCGGTTTGATTCGGCCGGTTTTGACGGTGCACGGTTAAAATGCCCACCCCTAACGGACCCTATTAAAAATTAGGGTCATAAATAGAATGTCACATATCCGTCCCAGGTGTAAAAGTGTCTATTCTTATAAAAAAATAATTACAAAAATTAAACTAAAATAAATTTTAAAAATAAACTAAAACTAAAACTGAAAAACTAAACCCACCACACAGCCACCCCCCCCCCCCCCCCAACAACCAAGCCCCGACCCTCCCCCTTCCCCCACCCAGACCCGGTCACAGCCCCGGCCACCCTCCCCTTCCCCCACCCAGCCTAAACCCTTCCTCCACCCAGATTAGACGATTAAGGTTTCTAATCTCAGACTGCACCATAATCAGAAAGAACCGAACAAAATCAACAAGAATTTAATGAAAAATTGTAAATTAAAAACCAACCCAGAAATTGAAATGGGGGGAAATTACAGACCTTGGGTAAAAATTGGGATTGGAGTTTTTTGTTGCGCTTTTGAGAGAGATGGAGAGAAAGATAGAGAGTTAGAGAGGAAGGGCAGAGAGCGAAGTACGTTGAGTTTCGCTCACCTTGATTCACCGAGAAAAAAAAGTTTCTTCTCCTCTCAACCCAACCCGAAAAAAAAAAGAAAAACAAATCGAAGCTATAAAAGAGACAAAGAGAGAAAAACAGAGGAGATAAAGTGGGAGAGGTGTCGGGGCGGTGACGTCGGGCGAACAGTTGAGGCAACGGGAGTGGTAGTCGGGGCACCGGCGTTGCCTAATGGCGTTGGACAACGGTGGGCGGTGATGTCGATCGAACGGTAGAGGCAACGAGAGAGGTAGTCGGGGCGGGGCATGTGGTCAGGTTCGGAGTCGATCAGTCGTGCGATGGTGGTGGTGGTGGTTGGGGTGGTGGAATCATGGTGGTGGTTGGGTACTGCATCCTTCTGCATTTTTCTTTCTTTAATTCTTTACTTTTTAAATTTTTAGAATTATTTATTTAATTTTTAAGTTTATTTTAGTTTAATTTTTTTTGTAATTGTTTAATTTAGAATAATTATTTAGTTTTATTTTTTTAATTATTTTCTAGAAGTAGAGACACTTTTACACATCTTTATTTTTTTAATTATTTTCAATGGATGTTACAATAGGGTTGACAGAAAGTCCTTGATTGAACCGTAAGTAAAAGTAGAATTTTTAATTTGAATACTTTAAATATCGCATCTTCAACTGCAAATAGGTGTTAATGTCACGTCCTATTGCTTGAATTTTCCCAATAAAACAATCCATATATAAGGGCAAAAAAAAAAACCCAATCTCCATTTCGGTGTTCCTTTCAAAATACCCACCTTGTTCTTCGTAAGTGGTTGCATATATATTTGTTTGGATTAATTTCAATTCAATATCTCAAGTTTGCATCAAATTTTAATTTAGTACCTCATATTTAAAATCTTACAATGTCATACCTTATCTTTCCAATTTGTTGCAATGTCATACCTCTGTCAGTATAATTGTTAAGAGATCTGTTAAATACTGATGTTGTACTTACGTGGCACTCTCACAATGCTGACTGGATGCCAAGTGGTCTAATAACATGACACATCATGCCAAGTGGCATAAAAAATAATTTAAAATCTAAAAATTTAAAAATAATTATGTGGCATGATGTGCCATGTTTTTAAATTTTTAATTATTTTTATGCCACGTGGCCTATTATCAAACCACGTGGTATTTAGTCATCATTATGGGAGTGTCATGTAAGTGCCACATCAGTTTTTAACAGATCTCTTAACAATCCTACTAACGGAAGTATGACATTGCAACAAATTGGAAAGAAGATGTATGATATTGCAAGATTTTAAACATGAAATACTAAATTGAAATTTGAAGCAAACTTAAGGTATTGAACTGAAATTAATCCTATTTGTTTTCACATTTGTTTTAGAATATTATTTGGATGATTCTGAAGTTATGGATACCCATGTAACGAGTAAGTAAATCATAAATGTTTCAAAATGGGTCGCTTTCTATTCATGTCTTTCAAAATTCACAAGAGCCAGACTTGTACAAACGGTGGGCATGCAAAATCTGTTGCGCCAGCTGCATATAGACAAAGACCAGAAATTGTTTACTTCTCTGTAAAGTTGTGATATTTTATGAAGGAAAACTGTCATTTCCCTTAAAACTATCTTCTAGACTTCTAGTCTCTATCTATCTATGTTCGGATGTTCCATATATGGAAAGTTTTTTTTTCATCAGACTGACAGACTATGTATGGGAAGTAACAAGACCAGAAATTGTTCACTTCTCTGTATAGTATAGTTGTGAAATTTTAGGTTATATGATAATGAGAGTTTCACAAAATTGATAATATGGCAATGTCATTGGTGACAAATTAAGCCAGGAAATAACTCTAATAAATATGGGAGCCAACTCTTTTTCTTTGGTCAAATGATACTTCAATAGGAAGCCTAAAACAGGCCCAAGGATAAAAATTCCCAAACAAAACAAACAGAGAGCTAAATAGAGAGATAAAAATTCCCAAACAAAACAAAACAAACTATGCTTGGATTCAGAGTTGAGACAGTGAAGTAGCAAATAGAGAGCTACCAAAGAAACAAAGAAACAGCAGCTAAACACGTACCATCCTCCTGACTCCTGAGGAGTCACTGGAGGACACGTAAGTAAACTAAGTCCAAGACAGAGCAGCAGGAACAGCCCTACTAGCAGCAACAGGAGCCTTGTCATAAACTAAAAAGCGTTCCAGACTAGATGGAGGAGAGTCCAGCACATGATAATTACCCACGTCATTCTCAAAACTGAGACCTGCCAGATGATCAGCAGCCTTATTTTTCTCTCTGTTCACATAAACAACATCACAATCCCAGCTTTTACTCATGAAGTCCTTGCAGCGAGTAATTAAATCGACGAGAGAGTGGTTAGCTCTAAGTTGAGAATTATGGATGAGTTTAACAGCAGTCTCCGAATCACACTCTACCCGCACTTTCTTGAAACCATTCTCCCAAGCAAGGCTCAGCCCTTTCAGAATACCCCATAACTCAGCCTCTTGAACAGTGCCAACTCCAATATTAAAAGTAAACCCTTTAATCCAAGCACCCTCCTCATCTCTGAGAAGGCCTCCAGCAGCAATTTTAGAGTCAATTCCCCTGCAACTCCCATCTGTGTTGACTTTAATCAATTTCCCTGAATTACCAGACAAGCCCCAAGCCAGTAGGGCAACCCCCGCAGCAGCGGCAGCGGCAGCAGCAAGTCCAGCATTGGACCCGCTATTATTGTTGTTGGGCATGCCACCATTTTCACTTGATCCCTCCTCATCAGTCCTAGAGCTTTCCCTGCTTCCATTAGCTCCCATTTTAATTGTCTCGATCCCCAGCTAAGTTCTCACTTCTTCTATGTGAAATTGTAACTTACTTGGTGGCTGGTTGCGTATGGATGGCTATACATATACTGCATGAAAGAATGCTTTCCCTTTTTTTTTTGGCCTGAGAATGCTTAGCCTTTAAGGCTTTAAGCATAAAGATTTGTGAAGAGAGAAGTAGAGAGAATGCTTAGCCTTTAAGCATAACTCAGTCATTGGCCGAAAAAAAAAAAAAACCATAACTTAATAAAGTCCCGGCCGAAAAAAAAAATTAAAAAGCATAACTCGATCAATAAAGTGAGAGGTTAGTGGTGGGTGGGAACTAGGGGTTTGGGCCAAGGGATGGTGGTGACACAGCGTAGGTGATGACAATGAGCACACACAAACCTTAGGCTTGTTGATTATTTGAATTAAGAATACCACGGAAAGAGGCTCTATAACTTTGTTGATCTGGTAGAATACCAAGTTATAGAAACCTTTGAGAAAAGTTTCAACTTTCAGTCATCAAAAAATCTCCCAACTACATAAAGTCATAACAAAGTTTGGCTTAAATAATATGCCTAGTTGGAAGGGTACTATGGATGGCTATACATATACTGCATGAAAGAATGCTTTCTCTTTTTTATTTTTGGCCTAAGAATGCTTAGCCTTTAAGGCTTTAAGCATAAAGATTCGTGAAGAGAGAAGAAGAGGCAGTGTCGGCCCTGACTTTTGGAAGGCCCGGTGCGAAAATTTGAAATAGGCCTCTAATTTTTGTCGTACAAATAAAATTATAAAATTTTGCAAACTTGAATTTTGGTTAAAAATAATACATCAATACTTTTATAAAAAATATACGATTCACAATTTTGTAATAATATTACCTTCTTGCATCTTTTCTTTCTACTATAAATCTGGAGCCATAATACCAAATTTTCCAAAATTTCTAATCGAATTTAGAGAATTTTAGTATATAAATGAAGAAAAAAAGTCAAGATCTAAGGGAAATTGGAGACAGAATCAAAGAAAGAGTGAAATATGTGATAATGGGAGAGAGAAAGATACAAAGAGATCGAGAGAGAAGACGATCCAAGAGAGTAATTAAGAGACTGAGAGAGATAAGACAATTCAGAAAACACTAAGAATAAAGAGAGTGTGAGGACTGAGAATGTGTAAACTTCTTTCTAGAAGAACAAAGAAGTTGACTTTGGCTCAGCAAAAAAAATATTGGGCCTTTTAAAATACTAGGCCTTTTCAAAGTGGTGAATATTGGGCCTTTTCAAAACCAAAACTTCGCATAGAAGGGGGATATTCAGGGGATCTTTCAAGATCCGGACCTGTAGGCACTTGCCTCAAGGGATGGTAAAATGAAGAACCAAAACTTGGCATGGAATATGGTTTTGAAGGGGGAGTTTCGGGGGACTGTATAGGATCCGGATCCGTAGGCACTTGCCTCAAAGAATGATAATTTGATGAACCAAAACTTTGTACAAAAGGGGGATATTCAGAAGACTGTTCAGGATCCGGACCCATAGGCACTTGCCTCAAAGGATGATAATTTTCAGAACCATCCAACTTGGACTCAAAAGCAGAGGAGACAAAGAGAAGAGTGAACAATACAAACAAGAAGGTCTTAGAAGAAAACGCCATTGTTTGATGGTCCTTCTGAGCAGCCAACTACACCTTTTTATAGGATTTCTTATGCATGCAAATATGCAATGCAATGCAATATCACACTGAATCATATGTCATGAGCTCGCAGGATTTGCTTTTCATTTTAATTAAGAAATTTATCGAGATTTTCTCTGCAATTAGTAGAGTGGTCAACTGGTCAATGCAAATTATAAGCAATTCAATATCAATTCAACAAAATTTAAGCATAGTATCTTACCATATAACGATTTGATTGTCAATGCAAATGGATTACATTTTGGGCTATCAAAGAAATTAATATGCTTTGACCTTGAATTATGGTATGAAGACGAGAGTCCGGCTATCAAGAGAAAGATTATTACAATTCAATTAGCTAATTTCAAAAATATATTCTCTATTCAATGCAAAGGCTCCTACAGAAACAGTCAATCTTCGGAATATATTGGAAATCCATTTATTGGTAATTTGGTATCAATTGAATTAAAGTATAGTAATGGCTCAAATTTAATTTTGATCAAACAGTATTTTTAAAAATGATTTTTATTTTTATTTTTTATAAACAGATTGTCCATTAGGCATAGAGTAATGTACATCAGTCAATAAAGGGCTATCAAAGAAATTAATATGATTTGACCTTGAATTAATATTCAAGAGAAAGATTTGCTGAATTATGGTATAGTTTGTAGAACCATGATCACCATGATCACCAAAAGCAAAGGAATTGAATTTCTTACAATACTTTTATTTAATTAATACCAATTAACGGATTTCTAATATATTCCGAAGATTGACTTTTTCGGTAGTAGCTTTTGCATTGAATAGAGAATATATATATTGTAGCAATAATTGGCTAATTGAATTGTAAATATTATAAAAAATAATGAGAAAAACATACTAGTTTAGTAGCATTTGACTTCGTTAGTCAGTATCCCTTCAAATCATTCTCTTGAATGCAGGATATCTCGTCATACCATAGAATTCAAGACATAGCATTATTAATTTCTTTAATCTCTTTTTTTTTTTTTAAGTTGTAATTTCTTTAATGTCATTGGTGATTGCCCAAAATTTCATTAAATATAGCATCACAAAGTAATCGTTAAGGGATTATAGGCTTTGATAGGCATAGACTTATATCTATATGGGAAAAGATTTTGTGCCCTATTAGGGCACAAGTATTTTGTGCCCTAATCCTATGTGGCAAAGTGAAATAATACACATCATTCTTTTGTTTTGTTGTGATAATACACATCACCATCTATGTTTAATATGAAATTAATATCATATTTATTGAAAGACCATCTTATCCAACCCAAATCTAATGATCTTCATTTATACTTAATTTGTTATCTCCATATTGAAAATCTGTAACTCACGTTCAGGTCACACAAGAAAATTAATTAAACCAACTAACATTCTAACAACTAAATAGACCAAGCAGTGTTGAGTTTCTTGTTTTAGTAACTTGGTTATCCTAGTATAAAGCAATTGATGATCTGAACAAAGCATAACACAACATTTTTAGCGAATAGAATTTATAGCACTAGTAGCACAAACACATGTAAGCACATATACATATAGATACATGTAGGTATAAAGAAGATATAGGGTTTTAAGTGGACTAACTTCCCCTATCTGGAAGAGGTTCACTACTACAAAAAAGCTCATACATATCACTATATTAATATCAGTTTTAAAGGTATTCGATATAATATGGTTTTTAATATCGTTTAAAAGTTTTTTTTTCAAAAATTGATATATAAACTATTTTACATATTATTTGGATTTTGAATGTGATATATTATGTTGAAGAAATTTATTAACCCTGCTTTAAAAGTGATATCTATACAAATAATTAATGCGAAAATTTAAGAACGGAAAAAACGCGGTACTGTTCACCACTTAAAATTTTTTTGACAACCCGTGTTTACACACACCTACACTCACACACCCACACTCACATCCAAACTGAACCACACCCAGACCAAACCCACACCAACACCCACACCGTAACTCATCATCTTCTTCATCGATCTCCGACGAAGATATATGGATTGAGCTCGAAGATTAACCTAGCTAGCTAGGCTTCCAATCCACCCAGCCTTAAGATGTTAAGAGCGAAAGCTTGTAGATCGAGATCGATGGGTTGAGCACTCGCGAAGGCTTGCAGAGAATGAACGCGACAGAGAGACAGAGAGAAGTCTGAGAAGTTGCGAAGAGAGAGAGAGAGAGAGAGAGAGAGAGAGAGAGAGAGAGAGAGAGACGACGTCGCGAGATCCAGATCGACCCAGAGAAGCCTTCCTGATACCACCATCCAGCCTTCACGATTTCAGGTATTTGATGAGATTGTTTTGTTATTTTTTCTTTTTAATTTTAAGTTTAGATTTCAGATTTAGGGTTCTAATATCTGTAGGTTGTTTGAACATGGGTGTTTTGTTTTTTGGGTGTTTCTGGAATTTGGGTGTTTTGTAGTTTGTTTGAACTCGGGTCTGTTTGAATTTGGGTGCTAGAATTCTTTGTATTTACCTGAAATATGGAACATTATGCAATAATCATTCATTTTGGGTCTGTGTTATGAATTTGGCTCTACCTGGGTTTTGTTCCTTTCACCGAGAATTTGGCTCTTCCTGATTTTGGCATTTTGGGCTGCTTATGGATCTTTGTTTGGTTTATTTGAAGTTTCTGGTATTCTGAAGTCTGAATTATGTTCATCAGTGATGATATTAATATGGGTTACTTGTAATTTCAAATAGTCTATTTTATATGCATTCATTTGATGCTTATCTTTGTATGTGTATTTGCCTAATGCGCACTTGCTCTATAAATAGCCACTCTGGCTTTGATTTTCTGCTTCAAGTTTCTTTGATAGCTATAAATTAAATTCCTTTCTTGGTCCACAATTCTTTTACATTCCTCAATCTTGATTCTCTGCTATAAATAAAACTATTTGTGTCCTAAATTGGGTTTTCTGTTTTCTCTTTCTTGGCTCTCTATGGCTTGTTGTGGGATGAAACTATTGCTGGTGATTGCTCTGTCTTGGGTATTAAACACGCAAGATTCTTCTATTCATGCAAAGCCACAAGTGCCCTGTTTTTTCATTTTTGGTGACTCATTGGCTGACAATGGCAACAACAACTTGCTTCCCACATTTGCCAAAGTCAATTACAAGCCATATGGAATTGACTTCCCTATTGGCCCAACAGGAAGGTTCTCCAATGGTCGAACCACAGTTGATGTACTTGGTATCTGCTCCTCTTCTTAATTGACCACCATTTTGTTATTTGGTCTTGCTTCAATATGCTAACTATTGTTATCGGATATGGGTTTATAGGCTTATATTCTTTTCTTTAGTTGTCATTGAATTACATTGTGGTTTATAAGTTGTTCTCCTTCATTTTGGGGTCTTTTTGTTTGATAAGCATAAGACTTATATAGGCTAATTGAACATTTTCTCATTACAGCTGAACTTCTGGGATTTGAAAAATACATTCCACCATTTGCTTTTGCCAATGGCTCTGACATACTCCAAGGTGTGAATTATGCATCTGGTGCTGCAGGAATTCTAAAAGAAAGTGGGAAGCACTTGGTACTTAATCTCTTAACTTTGCTTTTGAGTTTTGACACTCGGAAAAATGTTAGCAACAGTCATCCACGCCCATGAGTGACTGCCAGCCGTTGATGCATGTGGGGTTGCCACTATTCTAAACCTCTTGGCACATTTGCAGTGTGGACAAGACATCGATCACCATGTGTCCAAATGAATAAAGTTAAATTTCTTATGGCCTCACTGGGCTTGTCAGTATCAGTTTGAAGGTAATGTGCTTAAATCTGTTGTTGAAGTTGGTTCTGTACGTATATTGGTATTCTGGAAAGTGAGGATTGAAATTTTAATACTACAGCTGAAGAGAGTAATGAAAATTGTGAGGGATGAGATATGATGTTCCTCTACAGCTGTGTCCTATTTTGAAGCCTGATAGTTTAATGATAGTGGGCATTTTTCTGACTGAGTACTTCACAATAAAAAGAACAAGTTCTGGAACTTTACTTATGGGGATATGGTTGGTTAATGGAAATTTTTTAGTATCTAGATGGCGAAGTGCAAATGGATCTTAGAAAGTTATGAGTGTAAATATTTTTCTTTGAATCTAAATAGTGCTATGTTTTCGGTTTTCTCTTTGTTTTTTGGGGGCAGGAACATACTGTGGTTGAGTCAAAGCCTGATCATTTTCTGGATGACCTTCGTTTAAATAATCCATGGCCTGAGCTTAGAGGGTATGGAGTTCTATTTTTCATGTTCTTATACGAGGCATTTTTAAGTGTTAGTTTTTGGATTTCTGATAAATAAGTACTTGCATGTTGTCTTTTTGTTAGTTGGCTTTTTCCTGCTTAAACTGATGACTGGTATTCTGATTTCTCAGCCTCTATCTGTGTTGTTGCCTAGTTTTAGACACCTTTTGTTTAATTTTCAAGATTCTAATTTTGGATTTATTGAAAATAGGTTTGCAGAAACCATTGATCTCGATGTGTCAGATCCTGTCGCCCACAAGCACATACCATATGTTGTCATCCTTGTCAAGATGGCACAAGAGTGGGCCAAAAGTCATGGTGGTGAACTTCCATCAACTAAGAGAAAAAAGAGTTCAAGGTTTCTTTGCTTGATTCGTACATTTTCTGTTCTTTTTCATTCTTTATATGCTTTGTAGCAAACTAGCAATGTGATTTTTTCCTTGTGGTCTTGAATTTATTAGGAGCTTATCAAAGCTAGAATGACTGCAATGGATGAAGATAACTACAAAGAAGCCAATGAGAACTCCTTCAAAGTCTTTGCTCCACGAGGAATCAGTAAGTATATATATATTTTTTAAGCATTGATTTGAGTTATTTAGTATAAATTCGTAGAAGAGCCTGTTGCATATTGAAATTATCAAGATAGGTGATAGTCGTGACTTATGTTTTTCAATCAGATTGTTTCATCATGTTTGGCAAATATTCTACAAATGGTTTTTGCTAATTACTGAGCTGCAAATTGCACTCGAGTAGTGCACCTACATCAGTGTGGCAGGTATGGTTGGTAAACTATTATAGCCTACTCTCAGCCCTATGGAGGTGGGGTTGGCTTGGCATTTTGCTTGCATTGATTTCGGAAGAAGTGGATTTAACCATCTTGACCTTCACCCATCATTCATATAATTTAAACTACCCAATAAAAAAGATAAATGGAATCCTCCTTATTTGTTGGAAGACTCCTACATCTTTAATTCCTTAAAAGCTTTGTGGCATTGCACTACACTTCTTTGGAGTTTGCTATTCTAAACTGTGTTCAGCCTTGAATATTGATGAGTGAATACCATTTGAACATGTGGTTAATTTTTCTCCTTTTATGTCTCAGGTCCAGATTTGCGACAAATAATTAGTGATAGCTGTGCTGAAGTTGATTCTAATTCATCAGATTTTGGGTGATGGTGGGAGCGCTGAAGGTTTGTGAAACCAGAATTGCATTTGTGGCAACTGGATATAGTGTGCTTAACATTGATGTGTTTGTCACAGTAAAGTTATTATCTGTGGCAACTGAATTAACATGATGGAAGCTGTGAACAATGGCAGAGACCTTTACATCTCAGTCAACGTGCCTTCCATTGAGGTACAATACAACTAATTGATGCTTCTTTTGAGTGAATTTATCTCATTCTAAATTTTAAATGAGTTTTGAAGTTGATGTCAAATCCATGGCCTAGTTTTTTGGGGAATGTTATTCTTTTGCTTGTGTTTCTTGCATTTTTTCCTTTCTCATGTACACTACCTATCTCTATTGACATGCCCTTTGCAGTATATTGCACTTGCAAATCACTATATGTTTAAAAAATTTCATATATTTTTATTCTTACAAGTTACAATGAATTTAGATAACAATATAGACCATTTGCTATGAAATCTTGAATATTTTAGTAATGTGATTTGGTATGAAAACTCAATTTGCTTCTTTTTAGTACTGTGATTTTGTAATTTTGTTTGATTTTTCCAATTGTTAGGTGATCGAATTTATAAGGAAAGCAGTACACATGGGAGGAAATTGAAGTCAATGAGGTGCAGATTTCATGGGTTAATTTTGATTCAATTAGTTTGTAAAATTATTTTCCCTCATGAACTGCTATGATACAAATTAGAACAAGTGTGCACTGCCATGCCTTATATTTGTACATGTTGATGACTATATAGGCCTAGCTTAGATTTAAGGATTGGGTTAGAGATGAGGTCTCCCCCTAATTTTTGTGATATGTAGACATATTTTGGGTACTTGGAGATATTGAAATTTATGTGAATTGAGGATCTTTACTATGTAATGGACGTTGAGCATTTATCTCAATGGGTTGGCCACTAAAAAAATATGCAATACAAGTGTAATGGTATTGAGCAATTATCTCAGTTTTCAGGAAAAAAATTGATATTTAAACAGTGTTTACATAACAATAATTTCAAAATATACGAGATCAGTTCTTTCAATGTAAATGATATCAATCATGCCTTCAAAATCAGTTCCATCACTCAAACTGATGTCTATGAGTATATTTATACCAGTTTCATACTCTTAAAACATATAATTCAGATATACGATATCATTTCTTAGAACCAATAACGATATCTATGAGACTATTTATATTAGTTCCGTAATTCAGGAACATATAAGTCTGATCTAAGATATCTGTTCTTATACACAATATAGATATCTATGGAAATAATTATACCAGTTATACGATTAAAACTCATATTATTCATTTATAAGATATCAGTTATAAATATAATACTGATATAATATATTATAAATATATCATTTATTGCATTTTTAACCATCCGGGAAGGAAAAATATATCGCATTTAAAAAAGGAACTGATGTAAAAAATGATATAGATATCAGTTCAAAACTGATATGTAAACCAATGAGAATAGATATCACGCTTTCCTATATCGAATTTTAGGGGCCTTAGATATCGGTAAATTACTGATATGTATGAGCTTTTTTGTAGTAGTGGTTCTTGGCTTTGTTATACTTCCAAGTAGGTTGCAAATCCTAGTTTCAAACATATATAACCAAAATCAAAAATTGACTTCACAAGATCAAACCTAGGGTTCCTTAGGGTTTTGATGGATTAATGATTAAGTTAAGTTGAATTCGAGACTTTTAATCCATAACTAACTACCATTTGATTTCACGCAAGTTTTAAATCATAAAATAAAACATTTTTCAATGTTGAAAACCAAAACAAAAGTCACAAGGACAAAATAAGTATGCTGTGAAAACCACTTTCAAGGTTTTAGTTGAAAATCATAAGGTTTGACAACCCAAATTTAAATGAGGGGTAATTGGACTCCTTCTTCTTCCTAGAACATTCCCAGGGGTGATTTGTGACATGTTCAAACCAAGAGTTTAGGCCAAAAGGTCTTAAAATAAAAATGGCAGTTTGGTACCCCATAATTTTTGAAAATGGTCAAAAGATCAGTGTTTGCTCTGTGAATTTTATAAAATCATACAAAAATCATTTGAACAAATTTTTCACAGGAAACTAGTAGACACATTGATACTTATGTACAAAACTTTTCAAAATATTTGGAGTTGTGCAAGTAGAGTTTTCGAAGAGTCAAAACTCACACCAGAAATTGATTTTCTGCATATTTACTATTCATATGGTCAAAAATTCCATAACAATTTCAAATCAACATTCCAAGTTTATTCGTGCATAAAAACCTAACACTTTTTCATTGAGAATCACGTAGAAAGCTTCAGATTTTTGTGTAACTTGAAAAAATCATTATAAATCCATAATAGGTTGGATTCAAGTAATTCTTGACTCAAAAAAAAGATATGAATGTCTAGTTTTATGCCCTAAAACAGTATGATCAAATTCCTCCTACTACAACACAGTTTTCGAAAACAAGGTAGTGAGGTCAGAAACTTGAAATTTAGCCAAACAAGAATTTAAAACATGAAAGCTTTTGTATTCTCGAAATGCAACTCATACTAACCATCCAACCATTATTCAATCCTAAAACTAATGCATAAGAACTCAGAGGATAGGTTTTCTTGAGATTACTCACCAATTTCTATTAAAGGCAGCAAGCTGCACCTTTTCTCTTCTTCTTGAATTCTTGCCTCTTCTTGAATCCTATTCTCAGTCTCCTTTCTCTCTTTCTCTTTTTCTCGTTGAACTCTGAATTAATGTGTAAGGGGTTTGTCTGAATGGATGTTGGTTTAATAGGAAGGATATGGTTGTTGGAGGGAAAACAGAAGAGTCACATTTTCCTTACTTAATTAAACATCAACATTTATTTATTTTATCCCCTTTAATTTATTTTCCTTAACCAAGATCACACTCAACCTCCAGCCTTGGTCATGATCACTCTCCCATGCCATGGCTAACCTTCTCATCTCTTACTCAAGTGACCTAGGGTTCTTGTCCTAGCTACTAAGGCTGGTTAACATTAGGGTTTCCAAAGTCAAACTTTTCACCCTTTGGTATTCCTAATTGTTAAGTTTATCACTTAAACAAGCTAGTGTAGTTGTCAAACACAGTCATACAAGCAAAAGTATTAATGTGATCTGAAAAGATCACTTAAGCATTTTAACAATTTATTTATTTCAATAAGTGCATAAGTAGGTGGTTTGTATAACAATTTAGGCAAGTAAACAAACATACAAGTGTAAACATGCATGTGATCCAAGAATACCATTTTAGTGCATAAACAAATTTTTTTTAATCAAGTGAATAAAAATGGTGCATGCATTATGATTAAGCCATAAAGATATCTTTCATAAAACAAACTTGTGGAATAAATCCACATTTGTATCTCAAAAACATATAATTAGTACTAAACTAATTTGATTAATTCAAAAACACCCTTAACTCAAAATCATGAAAATTTGGGGTGTTACACTTTACCCCTACAAACTTAATTTTATTAAATACTTTACCCTAAAACGTTTAAAATATTAATTTCTCCATTACTTTTTCAAACATTGGCATGCCACGTAGTTATGCCTAAGGGCATTTTCATGTTATCATAAATTAAATCCAAAAAGGACATCAGACAGAAGGTTATTTGGTTCCAAAATGGTGCCACATGTGCATAACGTACTAACATATGCATTGATTTTTTTTTATTGTCCGTAATTTTAAATCCCTTAACCACCCAAAAAATTTGCCTAAACCCCTACCCATCTAGAAACTCTCTCAAAATCTCCTATAACTTATAATCCTAAATTAACCTTGATATTTTTTCAAGGGTTATAATTGAAATATTAAAAAATATGGGGGTCAAACCTAGTTGGGTATTAGTTGACCTGGGGTTTCTGGGAAAGATTAAGTTACTAATAGGAGGTTTGAATTAGTTTCATTAGGGGTGGGGGTTTTGAATTAATCAACTTCAAAACAAGGGGTTATGAATAGTTTACTATTTTTTTTAATGTTTTTGGGATAAAGTGTTTAATAAATTTGAGTTAGAGGGATAAATTAAGTGTCAAAAATTAATTATAAAAAATAGACAATCGATCAAATGTACATGTATGAGATTAACCTCTATTAAAATCTATTATGACACACAAAATGGTTAATTAGTCAATATCGTACGAATAACAATACTTTTTTTTTAATATTAACTTCAACCAAAGACAAGGAAATTCCCTCCTCCACCTCATATAATAAGGGGGTAGTTTGCATTAACATGGATTGGGAGAATTCATATAGATTAAGCAAGATTGATAGATTAAGAAAAGGGAGAGTTAAAGTTCAGTCTATTTTATAAGCCTTTTTTAGACTAAGACCGGTAGTGATTTAGTATTTTTAATTAAATCCTTTTATTTTGCCCAAAATTTCGGAGTTAAAACCTAACATGCAGCCTTTACAAAGCCCACTTTATACCCTAGGAAGGGAAATACCCTTCAAATAGGGGTAAATACCCTTCAAATCGGGGAATGAATTTATTATGAATTAAAATGATTTTTTTATAAATTAAAATGACTTTATTATGAATTAAAATAATTTTCTTATAAATTATTATGAATTAAAATAATTTTTTTATAAATTTTAAAATACCCTCGGTCTCCATCTAAAATTTATTTTTCTAAAAGACATAAGCCTAATTATCTTTTAAAAAAAGAGATAATTAGGCTTAAGTCCTTTAAAAAAACAGTTTTTAGATGGAGACCGGGGGTGTTTTAAAATTTATAAGAAAATCTTTTTAATTCATAATAATTTATAAAAAAAAATTTTAATTCATAATAAAGTCCTTTTAATTTATAAGAAAATCTTTTTAATTCATAATAAAATCCTTCCCTGATTTGAAGGGTATTTCCCCTTCTAGGGTATAGAGTGGGCTTTGTAGAGGCTGTCTAAAATCTTGTAATTAAAACCTAACATAAAGCCGTCAAAGAAGAAAATTAAAAAAATTTAATTAAAAACCCTAAATCACTACCAGTCTTAGTGTAAGAAAGACCATAAAATGGACTGAACTCTAAGTCTCCCTTAAACAAAAATCAAGACACCACTCAAGTAGTAATGTTTATTCATTTTAATTAAGTAGATGACAGTACAATAGTTGGATATATCAAAGGCCTATTTACGCAACACTGAAAATAGGCAGCAAGTTCACGTTCAAATATAGTTTCGTCTTCACTGGAACTGCACCCTCCTGCTTTGCTTGCTCCTCCTCCTCCTGCTTTTTTTTTTTTTATTGGTACATTGGCGGGCCTAAGCCCAAGACATGTCAGCAGGAACAGCCCTACTAGCAGCAACACGAGCCTTATCATCAACTAAAAAGCGTTCCAGACTAGATGGAGGAGAGTTCAGCTCATGATAACCCAATTCATAATGAAAACTGATACCTGCCAGATGATCAGCAGCCTTATTTTTCTCTCTGTACACATGAGTAACAACACAATCCCAGCTTTTACTCATCAAGTCCTTGCAGTCAGTAATTAATTGGAAGTGACGGTGCTTAACTCTAAGTTGAGAATTATTGACGAGTTTAACAGCAGTCTCCGAATCACACTCTACCCGCACTTTCTTGAAACCATTCTCCCAAGCAAGGCTCAGTCCTTTCAGAATACCACATAACTCAGCCTCTTGAACAGTGCCAATTTTTCCAATATTAAAAGTATACCCTTTAATCCAAGCACCGTCCTCATCTCTGAGAAGGCCTCCAGCAGCAATCTTAGAATCAATTCCCCTGCAACTCCCATCTGTGTTGACTTTAATCAATTTCCCTGAATTACCTGAAAACGTTCCAGACAAGCCCCAAGCCAGTAGGGCAACCCCAGCAGCAGCGGCAGCAGCAATTGCTACATGGGACACCACATCATTTTCACTTGATCTCTTCTCATCAGTCCTAGAGTTTTCCCTGCTTTCATTATTAGCGCCAGCAGCAACTCCTGCATTGGGCATGCCACTATTTTCACTTAATCCCTCCTCATTAGTCCTAGAGCTTTCCCTGCTTTCATTAGCTCCCATTTTAATTGTCACCCCAGCTAAGTTCTCACTTCTTCTATGTGAAATTGTAACTTACTTGGTGGCTGGTTGCGTATGGATGGCTATACATATACTGCATGAAAGAATGCTTTCCCTTTTTTTATTTTTTTGGCCTGAGAATGCTTAGCCTTTAAGGCTTTAAGCATAAAGATTTGTGAAGAGAGAAGTAGAGAGAATGCTTAGCCTTTAAGCATAACTCAGTCATTGGCCGAAAAAAAAAACCATAACTTAATAAAGTCCCGGCCGAAAAAAAAAAAATTAAAAAGCATAACTCGATCAATAAAGTGAGAGGTTAGTGGTGGGTGGGAACTAGGGGTTTGGGCCAAGGGATGGTGGTGACACAGCGTAGGTGATGACAATGAGCACACACAAACCTTAGGCTTGTTGATTATTTGAATTAAGAATACCACGGAAAGAGGCTCTATAACTTTGTTGATCTGGTAGAATACCAAGTTATAGAAAGATTTGAGAAAAGTTTCAACTTTCAGTCATCAAAAAATCTCCCAACTACATAAAGTCATAACAAAGTTTGGCTTAAATAATATGCCTAGTTGGAATGGTCGTGTAATTGCTCACTCTGCACTCAAGTTCGATCTCTTCTCTCCCTAAATCAAAATAATAAAAAAAAAAATCCTAAGATATTAGGAAATTATTAATATGAAAATAATAAAAGAAATATTACAATAATCCCAAGGGAGTTGATATTGGCACTCCCAAAAAGTCATTCTACACTTCTATCTTTTTTTTTTTTTTTTTATATTTTTTGCATCTCATTTTATTATTTTGATTTTCAAAATGACCCTTACTTTTTAGTCGACATAAATTCTCTCTTGGGACTGAGTAATGAGATTTTAATTTTCGCAATTAAATTGGTCTAATGGATGAGATTTAAACAGGCTATCACGAGACCAAAATTTGAACCGTCTAACTATCTGCAGAAAAAATAAGTGGCTTTAAGGTGATGAATAGTCAGTGAGGTTTCATTGCCAATTAACCATTGATTCTTAGGAGTTAATGAAGAACTCTGAAGCATGGATACGCCATTTTGGTGCTGTATCCCGTATCGGATACGGATATGCTTCAGATACGGACAGATACGCATTGGATACGTATCCAGGTCAACGGATACGTATTTGACTCATTGGATACGCGTATCATTTGCTCTCGACACGGATATCCTTCAGTGTTCTTCAGCCACTTCATCTTCTTCATCTTGGAAACTCAAATCGGATGCGCAGAAATTCAGTACCCACTTCACCCAAATTGAAAACCCAAATCAGATGCGCATAAACCCACTCCAAAAGATCGACTTGCGCTGCACCGCCGACGAGTTCTGTTCCAGATCAATTCGTAATCATCCATTTCTTGTGGGCTTGCTGCTTTTCTTGATATTTCTGTACAGATCATTTCCTTTACTGTTTTCTCTTTGGGTGTCTGCGTCCCCAGTTTTAGTCTGTAGTCTATACTGGTTGAGATTAATATGGAAACTTGAAAACTTGTAATATAATATAATATTATATTATTAACAGCTTGTATATTTGTTTCTTAACTTTCTCCAATTCGGTGGCATAATATTATATGATATTATTTCTTGACTCTCCAATTCGGTGGAAAACCCACTACGATCTATAATATTAGTTAATAATATAATATAATGATATATGTTAATAATATATATATTACCTAGTAGCATGTGTAATATTAGTTAATATATATGTTACCCAATACCATGTGTAATATTAATTAATAATATATATGTTTCACTTGTAATATGTTTTTAGAAGAGCTATGCAATATATGTGTAATATGTTTTTTTAAGTCTTTAGAGTTTGAGTTAAATGAATTTAAATTTGAATGATGAATTTGAATTTGAATTTTTATGATATTTAAAGTATGTTTTAAATTATTCATATTTTTATTATTATATATTAATATATATTTTTAATTGCCGTATCCATGACGTATCGTATCTTAATTTTTAGAGATTTGTCGTATCGCCGTGTCATATCGTATCGTATCGCCGTATCCGTATCCATATCCGTGCTTCATAGATGAAGAATGAATATCAGAGGCTTCGGAGCATTGGATGTTTTTGGGAAAAATGGGCATATATATGTTTCTAGTGCTTCTCTTAGCTCAGGTACGTATTGAACGTCTTCAGGCAGAATTCAAAACAGATGCAATGGCTTTCTTGTAGACTTCTCGTTGCTTGCTTTTCTCCTCAATCTTAGCTAATTGACTTGGTTTTTTCTCTTTCAGAGTTCAAATTTCATGAGGAATAATTCGGATTACTTTTATTTAATCTCTTAGAATCTCTATTGTTTATTAAACAAATATTTTGATGTTATTTATATGTTTTAAATGGTAAAAAATAATTGGGGTAATTTTGACAATTGAAATGATATAATAAAAATGAAATAATTAAAAGAAGTTGAACGAGTGCAGATGACTTTTTAGGAGTGCCAATAGTGCCTCCCTAATCTTAGGCTCGGTTCGATTACGGCTCTCATATTGGCCATTTTGAAAATATCGATTTTGGTTATAGCTTTGTGATTCGGTTTTTCGAACCATGCATACCATTAACTTCACGTGCTCAATTTCTATAAAGTTGTTAAATTTTATTAGGAAAACGATACCATAACGAGAGTTTTCCCAAAATTGATAATATGGCAATGTCGTTGGTGACAAAGCCAGGAAATAACTCTAATATGGAGCAGCCTCATTCTCGCCAAAAGTCCACAGTTCTAACTTTTTAAGGTTTGTGTTAATTAAGTCATTGTGATGATATATACTTGCTCTTTGGATTGTGGTCACTAGTTAATAAAACAAGTAAGAATTATGAGATATAGCCAGAGAGAAAAACAATACCAAAAATGACGTTAGATTCATACGGTATGAATAAAAAGGGAAAAATTTGAGCAAAAAAACATAACATTAACACCCATTCGCAGTTGGGGATGCAACATTCAAAATATTTTAATTAAGGACTTCATTTTCACTTACAGTTCAATCAAGGAATTTTCATCAACTTTGTTATAACATATGTTAAAAATTGATCATGTGTCAATCACATTACCAATTTTTAAGGGTAAATGTGAAAAGGAGAATAATCTATGGCATCATATTTTTTATATAAGTTTTTAATGTAGCCCACACCATATTGGATTTCAATTATCCGAACCGTTTATTTTTTAGATCAGATCATCCTTGCAAAAAATTAGATAAATTAAAAATTATTTACCATATAAGATTAAATAGTCAACATTTCAATTATTTTGTTGACCATTTAATCTTTGTAAGTAAATTGATTTTCAATTTATCTAATTTTTTTATAAGAATGATATTTTAATATAGACCTAAACAATAAACAATTCAGATAGTTAAAATCCTATATACAATGGACCCTATTAAAAATTGGGGTCATAAATAGAATGTCACATATCTGTCCAGGTGTAAAAGTGTCTATTCTTATAAAAAAATAATTACAAAAATTAAACTAAAATAAATTTTAAAAATAAACTAAAACTAAAACTAAAAAACTAAACCCACCACCCAGCCCCCCCCCCCCCCCCCAACAACCAAGCCCCGACCCTCCCCCTTCCCCCACCCAGACCCGGTCACAGCCCCGGCCACCCTCCCCTTCCCCCACCCAGCCTTTACCCTTCCTCCACCCAGATTGGACGATTAAGGTTTCTAATCTCAGACTGCACCGCACCATAATCAGAAAGAACCCAACAAAATCAACAAGAATTTAATGAAAAATTGTAAATTAAAAACCAACCCAGAAATTGAAATGGGGGGAAATTATAGACCTTGGGTAAAAATTGGGATTGGAGTTTTTTGTTGCGCTTTTGAGAGAGATGGAGAGAGAGATAGAGAGTTAGAGAGGAAGGGCAGAGAGCGAAGTACGTTGAGTTTCGCTCACCTTGATTCACCGAGAAAAAAAAGTTTCTTCTCCTCTCAACCCAACCCGAAAAAAAAAAAAACAAATCGAAGCTATAAAAGAGACAAAGAGAGAAAAACAGAGGAGATAAAGTGGGAGAGGTGTCGGGGCGGTGACGTCGGGCGAACAGTTGAGGCAACGGGAGTGGTAGTCGGGGCACCGGCGTTGCCTAATGGCGTTGGACAACGGTGGGCGGTGATGTCGATCGAACGGTAGCGGCAACGAGAGAGGTAGTCGGGGCGGGGCATGTGGTCAGGTTCGGAGTCGATCAGTCGTGCGATGGTGGTGGTGGTGGTTGGGGTGGTGGAATCATGGTGGTGGTTGGGTACTGCATCCTTCTGCATCCTTCTTTCTTTAATTCTTTACTTTTTAAATTTTTAGAATTATTTATTTAATTTTTAAGTTTATTTTAGTTTAATTTTTTTGTAATTGTTTAATTTAGAATAATTATTTAGTTTTATTTTTTTAATTATTTTTTAGAAGAATAGACACTTTTACACATCTTTATTTTTTTAATTATTTTCAATGGATGTTACAATAAGGTTGACAGAAAGTCCTTGATTGAACCGTAAGTAAAAGTAGAATTTTTAATTGGAATACTTTAAATATTGCATCTTCAACTGCAAATAGGTGTTAATGTCACGTCCTATTGCTTGAATTTTCCCAATAAAACAATCCATATATAACGGCCAAAAAAAAAACCCAATCTCCATTTCGGTGTTCCTTTAAAAATACCCACCTTGTTCTCCGTAAGTGGTTGCATATATATTTGTTTGGATTAATTTCAGTTCAGTGTCTCAAGTTTGCATCAAATTTTAATTTAGTACCTTATGTTTAAAATCTTACAATATCATACCTCATCTTTCCAATTTGTTGCAATGTCATACCTCTGTCAGTATAACTGTTAAGAGATCTGTTAAATACTGATGTTGTACTTACGTGACACTCTCACAATGCTGACTGGATGCCAAGTGGTCTGATAACATGACACATCATGCCAAGTGGCATAAAAAATAATTTAAAATCTAAAAATTTAAAAATAATTATGTGGCATGATGTGCCATGTTTTTAAATTTTTAATTATTTTTATGCCACGTGGCCTATTATCAGACCACGTGGTATTTAGTCATCATTGTGGGAGTGTCATGTAAGTGTCACATCAGTTTTTAACAGATCTTTTAATAGTCCTACTAACGGAAGTATGACATTGCAACAAATTGGAAAGATGTATGATATTGCAAGATTTTAAACATGAAATACTAAATTGAAATTTGAAGCAAACTTGAGGTACTGAACTGAAATTAATCCTATTTGTTTTCACATTTGTTTTAGAATATTATTTGGATGATTCTTAAGTTATGGATACCCATGTAACGAGTAAGTATATCATAAATGTTTCAAAATGGGTCGCTTTCTATTCATGTCTTTCAAAATTCACAAGAGCCAGACTTGTACAAACGGTGGGCATGCAAAATCTGTTGCGCCAGCTGCATATAGACAAAGACCAGAAATTGTTTACTTCTCTGTAAAGTTGTGATATTTTATGAAGGAAAACTGTCATTTCCCTTAAAACTATCTTCTAGACTTCTAATCTCTATCTATCTATGTTCGGATGTTCCATATATGGAAAGTTTTTTTTTTCATCAGACTGACAGACTATGTATGGGAAGTAACAAGACCAGAAATTGTTCACTTCTCTGTATAGTTGTGAAATTTTAGGTTATATGATAATGAGAGTTTCACAAAATTGATAATATGGCAATGTCATTGGTGACAAATTAAGCCAGGAAATAACTCGAATAAATATGGAGCCAACTCTTTTTCTGTAGTTAAAATGATACTTCAATAGGAAGCCTAAAACAGGCCCAAGGATAAAAATTCCCAAACAAAACAAACAGAGAGCTAACTATGCCTGGATTCAGAGTTGAGACAGTGAAGTAGCAAATAGAGAGCTACCAAAAAAACAAAGAAACGGCAGCTAAACACGTACCATCCTCCTGACTCCTGAGGAGTCACCGGAGGACACGTAAGTAAACTAAGTCCAAGACAGAACAGCAGGAACAGCCCTACTAGCAGCAACATGAGCCTTGTCATAAACTAAAAAGCGTTCCAGACTAGATGGAGGAGAGTCCAGCACATGATAATTACCCACGTCATTCTCAAAACTGAGACCTGCCAGATGATCAGCAGCCTTATTTTTCTCTCTGTTCACATTAACAACATCACAATCCCAGCTTTTACTCATGAAGTCCTTGCAGCCAGTAATTAAATCGACGAGACAGTGGTTAGCTCTAAGTTGAGAATTATGGATGAGTTTAACAGCAGTCTCCGAATCACACTCTACCCGCACTTTCTTGAAACCATTCTCCCAAGCAAGGCTCAGCCCTTTCAGAATACCCCATAACTCAGCCTCTTGAACAGTGCCAACTCCAATATTAAATGTAAACCCTTTAATCCAAGCACCCTCCTCATCTCTGAGAAGGCCTCCAGCAGCAATATTAGAACCAATTCCCCTGCAACTCCCATCTGTGTTGACTTTAATCCAACCAGAGGGAGGAGGAGACCAAAAACGCCGGATCTCCTGTCTACCTCCTCCTCCTCCTGCTTTACCTGCACCAGAACCACCATTTTGACTTCCTCCCTTGCTTGATGAAGACCCTTTGCTGTCTCCCATTTTGATCTCAGACTTGTTTTTCCCTTGGATTTGGTCTGAATTACCTGAAAACGTTTCAGACAAGCCCCAAGCCAGTAGGGCAACCCCAGCATTGGACCCGCTATTATTGTTGTTGGGCATGCCACCATTTTCACTTGATCCCTCCTCATCAGTCCTAGAGCTTTCCCTGCTTCCATTAGCTCCCATTTTAATTGTCTCCCCAGCTAAGTTCTCACTTCTTCTATGTGAAATTGTAACTTACTTGGTGGCTGGTTGCGTATGGATGGCTATACATATACTGCATGAAAGTAATTCTTGGAAATTAAAGAGTCATGTAAAGATTTATAGCAGCGTCGGAAGTCGGAACGTACGCTTAGAATATATATATATACAGCTAGGAATTTATGGTGGCTACCTAGCTCCAAGTTACCAAGTATTAGCCTTCTCAACTTTTCCAATTACCAATAAAATGGGGATTGAACACTTAGAACTTGGAATAAATATACATGAATTAGGGTGCCACCAATCCAACTATCCAAGTATGATCAGCTTAATTTCTGATTGATCATTAATTAAAGCATAGGAGTAATATTAGAGGTACTATATTTTTGGTGCAACATGTGTCATTAAAGATGTTACGCACATCGGCACATATAATATAAAAAAGGTGATACGGTGATACCCTAGCAATTTTGAAGTTAATGATATTAGAAAGCTTGAACATTGTAGAAATGAAATAGATGGAAAGTCATACAATAAAACACTAGCGAAAGCATATATGCAGCTCTTACTCCCTTGAACATTTCCTTACTTTCATTACCTCCCATTTTGTATCCCTAAATAATACTGCCAGTTACTATATATAATACTGCATCAATATCAATATGCTCATTGATTAATTGGTCTTTGAACATTTGGACTTCACTTTTCCAATTAAATAATATGCCTAGTTGGAAGGGTACGTACGTATGGATGGCTATACATATACTGCATGAAAGAATGCTTTCTCTTTTTTATTTTTTGGCCTAATTAAGAATGCTTAGCCTGTAAGGCTTTAAGCATAAAGATTCGTGAAGAGAGAAGTAGAGGCAGTGCCGGCCCTGACTTTTGGAAGGCTCGGTGCGAAAATTTGAAATAGGCCTCTAATATTTGTCGTACAAAGAATAAAGAGAGTGTGAGGACCGAGAATGTGTAAACTTCTTTCTAGAACAACAAAGAAGTTGACTTTGGCTTAGCAAAAAAAATATTGGGCCTTTTAAAAGTGGTGAACATTGAGGCTGATACAACAGCTATTTCAATTTTTCTTAACCAAAAAAAGATATTTAGTTTTTTTATAATAAATAAATATATAATGAAAAAAAATTATGGGTCGGCCTTGAAGGTGGGCCCTGGGCCGTCGCCCTCAGTGCCCTCCCTCAGGGCCGGCACTGAGTAGAGGGAATGCTTAGCCTTTAAGCATAACTCAATCATTGGCCAGAAAAAGAAAGCATAACTCAATAAAGTCCCGAGCAAAAAAAAAAAAAAAGAATTAATTATTTTGGGCTATACTTTACTTATTGTTTGTAATATGTAATACACCTATTTATAATATTTAACAATTAGGTCACTTTATTGTAATATCTAGGTCAGTTAACTTCACTTCACTTCACTCTCTCCCACCCTCCAAAGCCAAAGAACATGACAAGTTTCTCACTATAACAACGCTCAGAGATTATGGAAGCCAGCTCTACCCCCATGCCTTCCTTATCAGTATCAGGTTCTTGATATTTTTTTTTTAGCTCAGTTTCATCAGAAACTGTAGGTTGAGTATTGTACAACACTTGATATGGGTACGTTCTTGATTTTTTTGTTTAGTTCAGTTTCTGAAACTGCAACTTGCAGTTTCACCTACAATTTTTAAAACTGCAGTTTCAGTGATGTAGAACACTTGATATGGGTTCTTAATTTTTTTTTGTTTAGCTTAGTTTCTGAAACTGCAAGTTGCAGTTTCACCTGCAGAAACTACAGTTTCAGTGGTGTGGAACACTTAATATGGGTATTTTCTGAAACTTTAGTTCCAGTTATGTTAAGTGACTCAGAAGAATGTTAGAAAAGAAACTAAAGAAAAAAAAAGACTTGAAATAAATGCTTTTTGGTTTAGGATTTGAACCTTTTAGCTGAAATTGTAGATATATGAACCAATTCAATTAATTTGAGGGACCACTAGTACCTAGTTTCTTTGATGAAGATTTATTAGATACCCGATTGATTAGATTTTTCTCTCCAAATTGGTGGTCGTCATCGGCCTCTGCAACATAGCAGAGAGATGGACAGAGGAGAAAAGAGAGATAAAGGGAGAGAGAGAGAGGGAAGAAGAGAGGAGGAAGAAGATAGGGGGAGAGAGAAAGAGTCTAATACAAACTGAGAACAAGAACACCCAGATATATAGAAGGTGGCCGGCTTGCAAAGAAATTATGAGGCTTTGGGTGTGTTTGAGTAATAAAAGAATTTGTCAGTACCTAATAATTAATGGGCTAAAAAGAATAATTAAAAAGCATAACTCAATCAATAAAGTGAGATGTTAGTAGTGGTGGCCTGGTGGGTGAGGACCAGGCCGGGGTTTGGGCCATGGGATGGTGGTGACGCAGTGCAGGTGATGAATTACAACGTGCACACACACAAATCTTAGGCTGTTGATTATCTAAATTGAGAATACCAAGGAAAGAGACTCTATAACCTTGTTGATCCAGTACGATACCAAGTTGATAGAAAGGTTTGAGAAAAGTCTCAATTTTCATTCATCAAAAAATCTCCCAACTACATAAAGTCATAACAAAGTTTGGTTTAAATAATATGCCTAGTTGGAAGGGCCGTGTAATTGCTCACTTTGCACTCAAGTTCGATTTCTCCTCCCCCTAAATTAAAATAATAAAAAACAAAACCCTAAGATATTATGAAATTATTAATATGAAAATAATAAAAGAAAGATTACAATAATCCTAAGGGAGGTGATATTGGCACTCCCAAAAAGTCATTCTACACTCTTTTCTTTTTTTATATTTTTTATATCTCATTTTATTATTTTGATTGTCAAAGTGACCCTTACCTTTTTAGTCAACATAAATTCTCTCTTGGGACTAAGTAATGAGATTTTAATTTTGGCAATTAAATTGGTGTAATGAATGAGATTTCAACAGACTATCGCGAGACCAAATTTGAACTGTGTAACTATCTGCAGAGAAAATAAGTGGCTTTAAGGTGATGAATAGTCAGGTGAGGTTTCATAGCCAATTAACCATTGATTCTTAGGAGTTTATTAAGAATGAATATCAGAGGCTTCAGAGCAATAGTGGCAGGAAGGAAGAGAGGTTTGGAGGTCAGGGCGTTGGATGTTTATGGGAAAAATGGGCATATGTTTCTAGTGCTTCTCTTAGCTCAGGTACTGAACGTCTTCCGGCAAAAGTCAAAACAGATGCAATGGTTTTCTTGTTAGACTTCTCTTAGCTTGCTTTTCTTCTTAATCTTAGCTGATTGACTTGGTTTTTTCTCTTCTAGAGTTCAAATTTCATGAGGAAGAATTCGGATTACTGTTATTTAGTCCCTTAGAATCTCTATTGTTTATTTAACAAATATTTTGATGTTGTTTATATGTTTTAAATGGTAAAAAATAATTGGGGGTAATTTTGACAATTGAAATGATATACTAAAAATGAAATAATTAAAAAAAGTTGAAAGAGTGCAGGATGATTTTTTGGGAGTGTCATTAGTGCCTCCCTAATCCTTATTAAGAAAATAATAATTAAAAGTTGACTTTAGTACGTCAAGGATTTTCTTGGGGAGTTTCTTAGACTAATGTCGATCTTGATGAGGGCCATGAGGCCTTAATGCTCCTGCATCATATGAGCTTTCCGTAAAAAGTCTTGAAAAAAGCTCATTGCCATTTGGCCCCAACATTTCCTTGAAAGCTCAGACCAGGTGCAAGGAAAGTGGTTCTGCTTTTTCATTTT
The DNA here is from genome assembly GCF_963921425.1 of Dryas octopetala. NCBI lineage: Eukaryota > Viridiplantae > Streptophyta > Magnoliopsida > Rosales > Rosaceae > Dryas > Dryas octopetala. The sequence continues at coordinate 11,890,805 of NC_141367.1, read as the reverse complement.
TCTTTATACTTCTCATAGACCTATTAGCTTTCTCTGGTTGGCTATTTTGATATATGCAACAATCACACATTAACATATTGTTCAAACTGTTGGTATAATATAATATAATATTATTTATTTATATTTAAGATTCAAAACTAATGTATTTGATTTTAAATATTATGTCCTTTTAATTCAACCGTACAACTTTTCACTAAGGGTAACTTCTTATGGGCCTAACACAACAGTCATAACTCTTTAAAGAGGCATGTAGATTTCTATTAATAGAAATCTCATCAGACTGAAGAAATAACGTTCTACACTTGTCTTTTATTCTGACTTTCATCATCCTCCATCATCTTCTTCCATATCCTACTCTCTCAACTTTCATACTCTATTATTTGGGCAATCGATATTGACTTGACAACCGGTTTGCCGTTTGACGTGCATAGCGGATCAGACATCTGTGAGTTCATTGGGTTGTATCTTGGAGTTGTAGGCGACCGCTATAACCTGCACGTAGGAAGGCGTCTACGACTTTAGGACAGCGGCTGCCGTGCCTCTCTTGAATTCACAGGCCATAATCTTTCATCTTATTTATTTACTAATAAGTATGATATATACTTCTTGATTGTCATATAATTAATTAGTCATATATATATTGATATATAATTATTAATTACTATAAACTTAACAATCTAAAGCCGTATAAACAAATTGCATCGCATATATGAGTTTTTCTGCATATCTGTTATATATCATCCATATATAGCATCTGATTGATTTGGGCTCCATTATTAATTAGGAGTTGTGTTGCAGTTCACTTAAATTTACTTTCTCAATCTGTGAAATCATCTTAGATTAATTTCAAATAATTTATGTTGTTGTGTGTTTATCTGTCAATCCATCTAGTGACAGGTTAATATTTAATTTCTACAGTGTTCTTGCTATCTAATCTCTCTCTTGTTAATTAAATATTAGTTTAATAAAATGATAAATTTAGAAGAAGCCAGTAGTGTCAAACCTGAAAAATTTAGTGGCCAACATTTTCGTAGGTGGCAAAAACAAGTGAAATACTGGTTAACAGTCTTAGGACTAATTTCCGCCCTTGAAGAATCTGAACAAAATGACTCTGAACCAAACAATGAATCTACTTCTTGGTTTACTCCTGAACAAATAGAATACCATTGCCATAATAGAATTTTAAGTACCCTGTCTGATCATCTTTATGATGTGTATCATGCTACTACATCAACAGCCAAAGAATTTTGGGGTGTTTTAGAATCAGAATATGGAATTATAGATGATGGCATTGATAGGTTCATTGCTTCAAACTTTAATAGCTATAAAATGGTTGACAATAAACCTGTAGGAGAACAAATTCATAAGTTTCAAGAGCTTTTAAGAGGAGTAGAAAAGAAAGGAACCAAGTTCAGTGAAGATTTTAAAGTTTCTTGCCTTATTGACAAGTTGCCTCCCTCTTGGGATGAGTTTGCAAGAACTCTAAGGGGGGTGTATTCAATTAAGATTTTAATGGACTTTTATAGAGTTTTTAAAAGTCATTGACTTTGGTAGAGTTGATGGATTTTTAATGACTTTCATAAACTCCACATAGACTTTGACAGAATTTTATTAGAGTTTCCCTGACTTTTCTTATAGATTTTGAAGGATTTTTATAGACTTCGAAGGATTTTTATAGACTTCTAATAACTTTGATATAATTTTTTATTATTTATTTTAGGATTTCTCAAATATGTTTTTTATTTTTTTGTCCTTCGTGAGTGAGTGGAATGGGGTCGAGCTTCAAGACCGAAATGCATGTGTTATAAATTGTCCTAATATTGCAAATAATATAAAAAGTTGGGGCTAGAATTGTAGGGACCAAAATTATTTTGTTCCATAATTTATTATAAGTGTTCTGAATTTTATGTTTTTATGTTGTTAGACTGTCAAATATTGTGTTTTAACGAGTTGTTAGAATTTGTCTAATTGAATTGACAGGTTGAGAACATTATATGATGTGATGGTAACATTATTTCTCAAATTATGAATATATAATCTTGTGATTTTGTTGAGTACTTAAAGACTGTGAAGTAGTTGGTTTGAATATCTTGTTCTTACATTGCATTGTGGCAATGCTGTTGGTTCCAACCCAGTATGAGGAGTCAATTAAATATAAGAGAAAAAGAAAATTAATATAAGAAGATATAGTAATTAGAAAAAAATAAATTAAGAGGTGAGTGAAAAAATAAAATTAGGGGGTTTAGCATCACTCTTTAAAAAATAAATAAATACCACTTTTTAATAGCTTTTTAATATTTGAAATCCTTTGAAATCTGCAGGAGGAACGCTGGAGAATTATTGACTTTGATGTAACATAATTTATACTATAAAGTCCATGAAAGTCTTTGAAAGTCTTTTAAAGTCTATCATTTAATAAAGTTAATGACTTTTTGAATACCATGTCACTTTTATAGACTCTCTAAAAGTCTTAATTGAATACCATAGACTTTTTAAAAGTATTGATTGAATACCACCAGATTTTTATAAACTCTTTAAAAGTTTTGATTGAATACCACAAGACTTTTTAATTCCACCAAAGTCATTTAAAATCCTAATTGAATACACCCTCCTAAGACATAAACAAGGGGAATTTACTTTAAGCCAAGTCTTAAATTCACTTAGAGTTAAAGAGAAACATAGGTTAAAACAAAAGAAAGAAACTGAAAAATCACCTACTGTAAATTTGGTTGAAAGTGACAACAGAAAGAACAATAGAAACAATTGAAAAAATAGGAACAATAGGAACAACTTACAACCAAGGGGAAGAAACTTTAAGAATAGTCAAAATAAAAATAAGGACCAAGGGAGAGAGAAGAGGTCTCGCTTTGTTTGTGGAAGGACCAATCATGTGGCAAAGGACTGCTATTATAAGAAGACTGAGGAATACAAGTCTAAACTAAATCAAAAAGGTCAAAAAGCCCAAGTGAATATGCTATTGGAGCAAGAGTCCTCTCAACCAATTTTCAAGTATGGCCCTTTAATTAATTTTACTTATCAAAATAAGGATTGGTGGTTAGATTCTGGAGCTAATATACATGTCTGTTTTGATCGTGGGTTATTCAAAAATTACCAGAAATCAAGTGGAGGAAGTGTAACTCTTGGAAATGACACAGTCGCTCAAGTGCTTGGTATTGGAGACATAGAGTTGAAGATGAAATCTAGGAAAGTCTTAATACTGAAGGATGTGAGATATGTACCTGATGTTGGAAGAAATTTAGTTAGTGGTTCATCTCATGAAAAACATATTGGGGTTTTGAATGTTTTCTGTATATATTTAAATTGAATAGAAAACAGGAAGTGTGTACAAGTCTTTATACAGGGGAAGAAGAGTATGAGATCCCTATTTAGCTCCTACAAGCAAGCTAATTCCTAACTATAAAAGGAAAGAATTAATCTATACAATCAAACAAATATTCTAGTTGACTTTACTATCTTTAACACTCCCCCTCAAGTTGGAATGTATGTTGATGACAGCCAACTTGTGCAGTAAAGTCTCAAATTGCATGGAACTCAAGGCCTTTGTGAACAAGTCTGCTGGTTGAGAGTGCGTGGAAATGTAGGCTGTTCGGATCAACCCTGATTGTAACTTTTCACGAACCAGATGGCAATCAATTTCTATGTGCTTAGTTCGCTCGTGAAACACCAGATTTGAGGCAATGTGTAAAGCTGCCTTGTTGTCGCAATACAAGTGAGCTGGTTGAGGGTGTCTGACTCTCAAATCATTTAAAATGTATTTCAACCATGTGATTTCACAAGTGGTGGTGGCCATGGAACGATATTCCGCTTCTGCAGTTGAGCGAGCCACTGTAGTTTGTTTCTTGGCTCTCCAAGAAATGGGTGATTGGCCAAGGAGTATACAATACCCAGTCACTGATTTTCGAGTGTCTCTGCATCGTGCCCAATCCGCATCACAAAATGCATTGAGTTGAATTGGACTAGTAGTAGAGAGAAAGATACCTTGGCCTGGTGTTCATTTGATGTACCTCAGTACTCTATGGGCTGCTTCCAAATGTGGAACCCTTGGTTTACCCATGAATTGACTTAAAACATGCACTGCATATGATAAGTCTGGTCGGGTAATCGTTAAGTATATTAGACGTCCAACCAGCCTCCGATAAGAAGAAGGATCAGTTAAGAGCTCTCCATTGTCCTCAGTGAGTTTCAAATTCTGCTCCATAGGAGTTTCAGCAGGTTTGGCTTCTAGAAAACCAGTGTCATATATCCAATATTTCTAGAGCATATTTTCTTTGTGACAGTGAAATTCCCTTTGTTGAGCGTGCTACCTCAAGACCCAAGAAGATTTTTAATGGACCAAGATCCTTGAGCTTGAAACGCTGATTCAAGAAACATTTTGTTGCCTCAATTTGGTCCATATCATTCCCTGTTAAGATGACATCATCAACATAAACTAGGAAGGCAGTGAATGAACTTCCCTGGGAACGGACGAACAATGAGTAATCCGCCTTTGATTGTTTGTATCCAGCAACACAAAGAGCAGAAGATAGCTTCAAGAACCATTGTCTTGAGGCTTGCTTTAGACCATACAATGATTTGTGAAGCTTACATACCCTAGTCTCCCCCTTTCGTCTGTATCCAGGAGGAAGGGACATGTAGACGTCTTCATGGAGATCACCATGCAAGAAGGCGTTGTTGACATCAAGTTGATGGAGATGCCAACAACGAGCAGAGGCAATGGAAAGAAGGAGGCGGACGGTGACCAATTTGGCAACGGGGGCAAAGGTCTCCCTGTAATTAAGTCCCTCTACTTGAGTGTACCCCTTCGCAACTAATCGGGCTTTGTACCGTTCGATGCTCCCATCAGATTGAAGTTTAATCTTGTAAACCCATTTGCAGCCAACAGGCTTCTTCCCAGGAGGAAGAGGTTGAAGGGACCATGTGTGATTGGCTTCAAGTGCTGCTATCTCATGTCTCATGGCATCACGCCATTGGGGAACCTGAATGGCCTGGGAAAAATGCCGAGGCTCTGTGGCAAAGGTCATAGCAGTAGTAAAAGTATAATGTTTTGGAGACAAATGTGTGTAAGACAAATAGTGTGAGATAGGGTGAGACGTACCATTCGTTTGAGCGAATGCCGAGGTTGATGACGAGCCGGGCCGAGATGGGAGTTTTTCTGCAAGATGAAATTGTTGATAGCGATCGGGAGGCTTTGTTGGTCGAGTGAGATGCCGAGTGGGCGGTGGTGGTACTGGAGGAGAGGATGAGTCTGATCTCTCAGGAGGTAATTCATTAGAAGAAAGAATGGTGTCAGGTTGTGTGGGCGAAGGAGATTGACTCAAAGTGCTTGTGAGTGTGTCATCAAAAGAGAGGTCACGGGGACTAGGAAGCACAATTGTGTCATGAGCAGCGGAAGTGGTGGCTTGAGTGGAGTAGGGAAAAGTGAACTCGTGAAAAATCACATCTCTAGAGGTGAAAGTTTTCCCTGAAGCTATATCATAGACCTTGTACCCCTTTTAACCATACGGATACCCAAGAAACAAGCATTTTGTTGCACGAGCATCAAATTTAGAGGGCCTATGGGCATGAGTAGAAGCAAAACATAAGCATCCAAATACTCGTAGGTGAGAGTAAATGGGTTTGGCTCGAAACAACATTTCATAGGGAGAATTTCCTTGAAGAAGTTTTGTTGGTGTTCTATTGATAAGATAAGTGACGGTTAAGATAGCATCTCCCCAAAAACGTTTAGGTAGATTGGCTTGAAACAACAAGGCTCTAGCTCCATTTAGGAGATGGCGATGCTTTCGCTCAGCCACCCCATTTTGTTGAGGGGTGGCGACACAACTTCGTTGATGTATGATTCCTTTTGTTGAATAAAATTGCACAAGTTTGAATTCTGGACCATTGTCACTTCGAATGATTTTAACTTTGGAAGAGAATTGTGTTTCAGCAAGATTGACAAATGAGATGAGAAGGTTTTGTGTGTCTGACTTGTGATGCATCAAATAGACCCATGTACACCTAGTGTAATCATCTACAATGGTGAGAAAGTAACGAGCCCCAGTAATAGATGCAACATGGTATCCTCCCCAAATATCAACATGTATTAGCTCAAAAGCTTTATGGCTGGAGATAGAACTTGCTAGAAACTTTAATCGAGTTTGTTTAGCTAATGGGCAAACCAAACAAGTGCTAGTATTATCATGAGATTGAACACCATTTATTGGAAGGGAAAGAGAGTTTAAAATTTTATTAGAGAGGTGTCCTAATCGCTGATGCCAGAGATGTGATGAAATCACTGTGGTTGTACGCTGAGGAGAAGGCTTTTTGATGGAATGGCAAGCTGCTACTTGTTTGAGATCAAGGTAATAAAGGCCTCCCCACTCAGTTCCCGTCCCAATCATCTTCCTCGAGCGTTGGTCCTGAATCATACACACACGATCAGAAAGTATAGTGAGACAATGAGATTGGCTATTTAGCTTACTGATGGATATGAGATTTAAATGGAAAGATGGCACACAAAGGACATTCTTAAGGGTTAGGAGTGGAGATAAGACAACCGTCCCAACATGAGTGACAGGAGCATATGTACCATTTGGAAGTTCAACAACACGATTTTGAACAGTTACACATGTAGTTAAAAGTGTATGAGAACAAACCATGTGATCAGTTGCACCACTGTCCAATATCGATCCATAGTGTATTCTTACTGGATGTAAGTAAGCAGATTGATTTACCTGAAAAATCATTTGGGACAGAAGAACTACCAGCATGGTTGGCCATGGAGTTGCCCTTACTATTGCATTGCAGGAGGCTCATAAGCTGCTGGCACTGCTCCGGGGTGAATGGAAAAGAATTAGAGCTTTCATTCTTTTCTATGGTCTGGGAGGAAACTTGATTGCCTCTTGAATGACTTGACCTGGAAATATAGTTGCGTTGCCCAGGTTGATTAGACTTCTGAAGTTTGCGACATGTCTCCATAGTATGACCATTCCATCCACAGAAGTCACACTTCAAGTGAGAACGGCATGTCTCTGATGTATGCCCAACTCTGTCGCAAGTGTCGCATTTGAGATGGTTGTTCTTTTTCCTTGTTTTGCCCATGGTTCTGTTAGATACAGCCAATGCCATAGATTCAGTGCTTTGTCCTCTCCCATTAGCAACATCGCATTGTCTTTCATGTTGGGAGACAAGTGAGTGTGCACGGTTGACAGTGGGAAAAGGGTCCATAAGCAGTATTTGTCCCCACACTGCTGTGTAAGACTCATTAAGTCCCATTAGGAACTTCATTGTTTTTTGGTTCTGCTGGTAATCCAGAACCTCTTTCATGGTACCACAGCTACAATTGGGGATCGAACACAGGGCTGCTCGTTCATCCCATAAACCCTTTAGTTTGGTGAAATACATCCCAACAGTCATGGAACCTTGAACACAGTCATGAATTTCTTTCTCAACATGGAATAGATGAACCACATTGACTAGTGAAAATATTTCACTCAAATCAGTCCAAATCTCACGAGCATCAGGACAGTATATGACACTTGCAGATATGCCTTTGAAAATTGAGTTTAAAGCCAAGATTTTACCAGATCATTGCAACGAGTCCACTGTCGAACGTCGGCAAGGTTGGTTGGCTTCTCGATGGTTCTGTCAATGAAACCCAGCTTGTTCTTAGCACTTAACGCCATAACCATGGCACGGCTCCACGTGCTGTATTTTCCTTCATCCAGAGGTTGTGATATAAGGACCACCCCAGGCTGATCTGAGTGATGGAGATTAAACGGATGATTTGGATCATCATATCTGCCTGACTCTGTTTTGGAAGAACTAGACCCTTTCTTTGATTCCTCTTTGAAGGAATCAGATCCTTTCTTCGAGTCTTGATCGTTTGTCATGACGGAAGTAGGAACACTGGTTGTATCAGCAAGATGGGTTTAGGCCACCAAGATCGAATGATGCTCTGATACCATCATGAAAAACATATTGGGGTTTTGAATGTTTTCTGTATATTTAAATTGAATGGAAAACAGGAAGTGTGTACAAGTCTTTATACAGGGGAAGAAGAATATGAGATCCCTATTTAGCTCCTACAAGCAAGCTAATTCCTAACTATAAAAGGAAAGAATTAATCTATACAATCAGACAAATATTCTAGTTGACTTTACTATCTTTAACATCTTTAGTGCAACAAGGTTATAAAGTTG